>NC_142088.1:26790000-27090000 GCF_054644295.1 Miniopterus natalensis
CTTTGTGTGGTTTCCTAACTTATGAGTAGAACGTTCACCTTTCCCTTCTCCTGAGCAGGCAGTCACCACATCTTGTAGCTTTAACACAAGGAATCAACAGGCCTTCCTTCAATGCATGGACACAACTGAAGGGGTCACCAAATTCTGACCGGTGAATGCTTTCCCGCCTTTATTTCTTCCTGACTATACATTTTCAGGAAATGACAAAGAGGTCTTCATTGTAAATTTTGACTCTTTGGTCTAATTTCTCCCAATCTGTACCCCTGAGGGTGTGTGTGTGTGTGTGTGTGTGTGTTTTGCTTTTTTTAAAGAATCACTAAAACACCATTACTTTGGTGGAATACTTTTGCAGTGATACAAGTATAGTCACAATGTTTTCATTTCAAAGGGTAAAAAAGCAAGTTGCTCAGAAGAAAAGACAATATAAATAAAAATATATAACAATATATAGTTATGTATATAGCAATAAAAGTATATAAAGTGTATTCATTTTTCCCCATTTAAAATTTGAAAATAAGCCAAAAATGTGGGGTTTTTTTCTGGGCCAAATCTCTGTTTGAGAGCTAAAGAATGCCATTAAAGGGTGGCCTCAAACTTTAGTTATATAGAGCCAAAATAAAAATCACTCTCCTTCATAAGACTCTGTATGTGTCGAGTGTAGCTTTTTGCTTCACAGTAAATATTAGATTTAATATGGCCTCTCTTGTTTCAACATATGCATACTGAGCCCAAAAGAATGCACTGACTTCTAGTACAAGAATGTAACATTAACAGTCTATTTACAATAAATTATATTATGCTGGCAAAGTTGGAGGAGGTGGGGAAGAGGAGGCTCTATGTTCTTATAAAAATTTATAAAATCACCAAGGCAATTCTAAAGGAACCTAAACAGAAGTATTAATATTTAAATATTACAACTTACACTTGGGGGGGAAATCATATTATCGATAGAATAATACACTCAAAACCAATCATGTCATGAAAATACATGCCTTTGTATAATTTGATTAAACAGCCTAAAATACAATAAACTTTTCAGTAAATGGGCCTCAAATTCTGCTTTAAAGTGACATTGTTCATTTATGCACAGACTTTCACCTCTACTTCCCTCACATCTGTTTCAGCTGTTTTCTGGGCTTAGCTGATTTAGTCCATGTGATCCCTGCTTGGTGACATTATCTCTGTGGAATATCCAGCTATTGTTATTTTCGCTCATTCCTCAAACCCAGAGACCAATGACGTCTAAATTTTCTTTTGATTTTTATTTACAAGTCCCTTTGTTACATTCACGACAAGTTCTCTTTCAAATACTTGAATTCTCTTTAAACCCCCTGTCTTTAAAAATTACTTGACCTGTGCCCAGGAGGTATGGCTACTAGATAACACTTTTCAGGTTGTCATCTAACTGCCTTAGACTGAAAATGTTCACTCTAGCAGGTCTACCTAACCCCAAATTCTTCCAGAACCCTTGGAATGCTTGAACTTAAAGGGAAAATTCTAAGTCGCTCATTTTCTTAAAAAGTGTAATAGTAAGCGCAATAGTAAGAACCAATGTGATTTAATGAACGAGCACAGAGAAACTTTAGTTCGAATCACAGCACCACCATTTTCTAAGTAGGGGCAGTTAGTTAACTATCCCCGCCTCGGGTTTTTGCTTCTGCAATATATTCCTTACATTACAGACTATCTATGTAGATTTAATGGGATCGGTTTATAGCACCTACCATATTTTCCTATGCATGGTCAGTTGGTCACTGGGTTTATTATAATAGGTAACTGTTCGATAAAAACACATTTGATTTTGGGGTGCTCTGGATCCCTCCCCACACCCCCTATGCCTTTTGTTCTCAGGGTCATCAGAGTCCAAGGTCAGCCTGTTCATGCACAGTTACAAAAATCTGCCTGTTAACATCTATCTTTCCCAGCCAAACTCTGTTACAACGCTGGGTCGTTTCATACTTTAACTGCTACAAATTTATTCTGGCTAGTTTGTGCATCTCTGAACTGGTGAAAATTTTACCAGTAAAATGATCTTTTCCAATCATGCTGGTCCTGCACCTTTTCTCCTTAATCTTACCTTCTACCACTGCAAGACCCTCTACCTGAAGAATTAGATTAAGTGATAATGGGGATGCTTCAAAGCATTTGGAAATAATAATAAGAGGCGGAGTAGGGTTACCTGTTTTACAGGTAGCTTCTAAATCAGCGTGGCTGACTTTGCCACAAAGCTAGAAACAGCCATTTGCCTCTACGCTGAGTTCAATACCAAGAATGTGTATTCCATCAAACACTATCTTTAAGAAATCAAAGAACTCACATTCCATGTGGCAATCAATTTGCAATTCTAAACATGTCTTTAGAAAACATTCAGCGACTTTCTAAACATGTATTCTTGTAGCTGCCTTCTTTCCACATATCTTGCATTACAAAGCATCTAAAAATAGTGGCATATCTACATGTATGACATAAACAGGCCACCTAAATGACGTGTATTCTAGTTTTGCCTATCTGAGCAATTAAAACAAGTCACTTTCATTAAAATAAGTCTCCAGGAACAGCCACCACTGAGCATCACGCTGCCACATTCACCAGTGTCAGTCAGACAGCAGAGAGCAAGAAGGAAATGGGTAAGCCCAATGAATAGATTACATCGTTAATGATTTTGATACAAATTAAAACTACGCACAATCCGTGTTCTATTTGAAAAATATCAAGTCCAAACTCTTGCACTCTCTACTTATTTGTGGAGCAGGAACTCTAGTGCCTGCTAGATCCAGACTCAGGCAGGAATTTGGGAGGAAATAAACTGAGGGATTCAGGAGGTGGGACGAGGGCAGGAGACAGGTTTTCAAGAAGGTGCATTTTAGAACTGGGCTGCTAGCTAATTACTCAGTACCTGATATCAACACTCAACAAATTTGGGATACATTCCTTTCTTCTGTTTTGTGTGCCTAAAATAATTTCCCACATGCATCATTCAAAAATAGTTACTGAATGAATACAGGGCTCTTGACGGGGCACTGGTGGTGGAGATGACCTTCTAAAATAGGGATCTTACGACAGAAACTGGCACAAGGCTTGTGGTGGATTTTTGCTGGCAGGGATTCGGAACTGGATCCTTAAGCACAGCGTCCTTGCTCAATAGAGATATCCTATGTGGCTCTCCATGCTTACGGGATTCACAGGCAGAAAATTTTATAACCTCAGACAACCTGAACTACCAAATTTAACTCTAACGTAATAACTACCCTTCATCTCAGAAAGTTCTGCCCCGTGTCTCATGCATATCAGTTTACAATTTAATTCTGTCTTCTCTTTCTCTGAACTCAGGGGAAATAGTTATTTCTACAGTGCCTTTATCTATTTTGAATGGAGTCACCATTTGTTCTTTTTTGCTCCAGGCTAACTCAAATATACTTTCATGCCATTATTAGCAATTATTTCTACCCCTTTAATTATCTTTGTTGCTCTTTGAATGTTCTCCAGGATTTTAATGTCTGAAGTCCCAAAGCCCAAGCTTGGACATAATATGTTTGGAATGGCTGGTGGAAGCTGACATTAAATTATTATTATTGTAAGATCACTTTATACTTCCTATGTCAATTTGTGTAGACTTGTATCAGCTTCTGTTGTTTTTATTATTACATGCTAGTAATAATAAAGTTCATTTTTCCCACATTTCTGAGGCAGTCATCTTTTATATTGGGAATTCACAGGCCTAACTGCATTCACCAGCTTCCGTTTATGTAATTTCTTTCCTCAAGTAATTACTTTGTGTGACTACAAACTAAATCTTTATTCCTAAACACATCGTTTTAACCCAGTGTTAAGCAAATGCAAATAGTCTAAATATAGTATTGATATCTGAAATCCAGAACCAAACTCATTCTCTCTAGTATTACCTCTCCATTCCCAAATCTGTTTCTCTTCCTAAGTTCTCTGTCTGGATCTCAGCACCACTCCATGCCCAAGTTTGAGAGATCAATCATTTTTAAAAATTTTTTTGTGTCTTTTCTCTCACTACCCATAGGCAGTCGGTTTCCCCGTCCTGATGAGTTTACCTCTTAAATATGACCCTTCCTCTCCATTTCACTCTACTACTTGAGTTCAGATATTCAGCATCTCTAGATTGGATTACTACAGTAGCTTTTTAAAAAAACATGTTTTTCTTGATTTTAGAGAGAGGAAGGGAGAGAGAAAGAGAGAAACACTGATGTGAGAAACATCTATCCGCTGCCTCCTGCAGGCGCCCTGCGGGAGATCTAGCCCGAAACCTGGGCATGTGCCCTGACCTGGCATCGACTGGGAACCTTTTCGTGCGTGGGAAGGTGTTCAACCAATTGACCCACACTGGCCAGGGCTACAATAGCTTCGGGTTTTTACCTTGCAATCCATCATTTCCTCCTTTCTTGAAACACATATCATGTCATTTTTTGCCTTTAAAAAAGTCACATGATTCCCATTACTTAATATGCATTCAAAACCCTGACATCCCCCGCCTTTGCGTTCACCCCTCTTGTCACTTCTCTCCCTCCCCCATGCCTCCTACACCAGGGTTTGCAAATGTGTCCATTTTAATTAACTGGAAGTGGCTGCCTGAAACAATATGTTTTAAAAAGTACCATGACAGGTCGGCCATGTCTACCAAGACGGGGTGGCGGTGATGGCAGCATCTATGCAAGATACTTGCTGTTCATCTTACTATACAAATCGAATATTTAAATTTTCCTAGCCCTTCCTTTACTTTGGTATCCATGACTTTTTATATCCCTAGATTGGTCTCCTACACACGAGTCTTGCTTCCCTTCCTCAATACTCTCACTGTTATCTTTTTAAAAACTATTTAACAAATGGTATTTTGACAGAAGGTGAGAATACGAAAACAATCAGATCCACATCTTACATCATACACCAAATGCATATGAAAGATCAAAGACTTAAATGTTGTAAGGCAGAGCTCTAAATGTTCTAGAATGTAACATGAGAAGAATTCGTTTATAGCCTTGGAGTGGTGATGGTCACTCTAACTATGATTTAAATTCCTGAAATCATAATAGAAAGATTGGTAAGTTTAACCCTCTAATCAAAATCAACTATAAGGTAAAAACAAGAAAACAAACAACTAACAAAAAATCCACAACACTATAAGCAAATGCAGAAAACTGGGAAAATTATTAGCAACTCATATCAAAAGAGCAGTCTTAATACATAAAGAGCTTTCAGAAATCAACAAGAAAATTACTAACATCCCAATACAAAAATGGGCAAAGAATGCTCAGGTCATTGTGTGGGGACACTGGCTTGGAAACCACAGGGAAAGATAAAGGTGAGGCAATGTCTGCCTTTAGGTAGTTTATCGACTAGAGAGGTTAAGATAAATACATATGTAATTTTATGGCAAAATGTGGTCATTGCCTTAGGAGTTACCAATAAAGTTGTTAACTTCATTGGGATTTACAGCAAAGAAGAATTCTTAAAGTGTATTATATATCTGAAAAATTCAGTAGTATTTAAAAAGGGGTTTTGAAAGGTTTTCCCAAGTAAGGGCAGGTTATTTAATTCAGAAAATCAAATGCCTACAGGGACAGAGGCAGGTTATGCATATAGTAGTCTCCTCTTATCCGAAGGAGATGCCTTCCAAGATCCCTGGTAGATGCCTGAAACTGGATAGTGCTGAACCTTATATGTGCTGTTTTGTCCTATGTGTACATACCTATGATAAAGTTTAATTTATATATTAGGCACAGCAAGAGATTAACAATAAAATAATAATAAAATAGAACAATTACAACTATATACTGTAATAAAAGTTATGTGAATGTCTTCTCTCTCTACCTCTTTCTCTCTGATAACTGATCTGATAACCAAGATGGTTACTAAGTGACTAATGGGAGGGAAGAGTACAGAGCACAGACATGCTGGACAAAAGAATGATTCTCCTCCAGGCAGGACAGGGCAGGACAGCATCAGATTTTATCACGCTACTCAGAACGGTTCACAATTTAAAACTTATGAACTATGCGTTTCTGGAATTTTCCATTTAGTATTTTCAAACCTCGGTTGACTATGGATAACTGAAATTGCAGATAAGGAGAGAGCTATTTAAAAACAGGATCTAGAGATTCTTAAACTTGGTAGAATATTAATATTACCTGGGAGATTTTAAAATCCCCATGTGCAAGCCATAACCAGGCCAATACAATTAGAAACCTGGGATGGGATGGGGTGGGATGGGATGGAGTGGGGTGGGATGGAGTGGGGTGGGATGGGGTGGGGTGGGGTGGGGTGGGGTGGGATGGGGTGGGGTGGGGTGGGGTGGGGTGGGATGGAGGGAAGAAGGCTGTAATGGAGGTGGAACCCAGGATCTGTAGTTGTACAAAACTGCCCAGATGATAATAACATGGACCAGCAGCATTAACATCATCTGTGACTTGTCCAAAATGCAGAATCCCAGGTACCACCCTGGACTTACAGAACCAGAACCTGCATTGTGAGAATATCTCCAGTGATTCTCATATACACTGTCAAGTTTGAGAAGTCCTGTTCTAGAGAACTTTGTCTTCTTCCAAGGGAGTAGCCATTCATTATGGAGTATCAGTGCTTCCCTGAGAAAATTCGACCCCTAGTTGCAGATATTTTAATTTTCCCACTTACACTGCTGGCAACAACTCAAATCATTGAAATCAGGTGGAAGCCATCAAAAGATGACTGGGGCCTCCCCGTTTGCCAGAGAGGGAAGAGTGGATTAGGGGAGTTTATCTAAAGCTTAGGTTGTTTTAAGGCAGAATTTTTTTTTGAGTTGCTAAAGCGTTCCTGCCAACATTATGGTGTAGAGAAGTTCAGTATGTGGCACTGCCCTCATTTAGTGGGTATGGGTAATGGGGCACCACCTGTTCAGAACTCTCCTTCTCAACTCCCTGAAGCAAAATTTAAAGGGTACTTTGGAAATAAAGCTATAAAGGTTAGGAGGGCTTGGAATGCTAGAATAAAACTTATTTACATAATTTTGGTAATGTCAATCACTCAATATTTCTAAAGCCAGGGTTATAACTGCAGTACAAACAGAAAAAGAAAACTTGCTCCCTCATGACCTGATTGGAAATATAGCTGGCAGGAAGGAAACAGTTGAAGGTTGTTCCAACAAATGCTGAGCTCCTACTCTGTATCAGAGGCTATTCCAAGTCCTTTAACTTCACCCCTCCGGTGATATTCTTAGTCAGCTCGCTTCCTGGAAAGTTTAAGTCACTGTTGCTCGAATGAATGATCTCAGAAGATAAACAGTGTGGCTGAGGCAGAGGACTCCATGGCTCCAACTAGAGACTGTTAGCTCAGCAGCACTGTCTTCGACTATCAAGGAGAAAGGCAGGGAGGGGAAGCCACACCTCAGGAGGCCTCTCTCGCTCCATTGCTAAAGATTTTGACAACAGTTACAAAATTTTAAATGGCAGTACTAGCACATGGCTTTCAAGGAATAATAAATATCAACAACCATTTTCTCTTGCTCCCACAACGCTTATATAATCTGTCATTCTTTCTTAAGTTACCTCATTGCACTTGAGTAATGGCTTTACCTATCCCCACTGAAATGCTATATAAAATCACTTCTATGGATAAATAAACAGATAAATTGCCAACGAAAAAAATCAGTCTTAACCTGTTAAACCTCCACTGCACTAAAATATGCTTAATTATTTCTGAAACACACTAGGCATTTTTATAATTAATCCATAAGAGCAAAAATAAAAATAAAAACTTCACAGAATGGGGTTCTGTAAGACTTTTTTTATAGTATTTTTTTAAAAAGAAATTTTTAAGCACTTTCAAAATTTTAAATGCTCAAAGAATATAATCACTGAGAACAGCTGCGCTATTCCTTGATAAATTTATAGAGCATGCATTTATTTTGTTTTTAAGATGTACACAAGCTGATAAAGGCAAAGAGAAACAATGTAATGTATTAGGCAAGGCACACAGACAGACACAACAGGACACAATGGAAAAATAAACCTCCTTTTGAGCTGAAAGAAAACAGAAAATATTTTTCTATCATCAAGGAGAAAGACAGACATCTCTGAACAAGAAATAAATATTTTCCCAGCAGTGACCTAGGGGGGCCTTGGGGGTGGGGTGGGAGAACAGAAGGGTACCAGGTCAGAAAGAATTGCTATGGCCCCTGCGAGCAGAACTTCGATTTATATAACAAATCAATCCACTTACAGGACGTGTTTAACTTCAAGTGTTGGCAGGTAGGCTCAGTCCTTTCTCCTTCTTTGAATGAATGGGGAAGGCTATCGGCTCGCAGGCTGCCTCCCACCACAGGAATGTGTGCGATCTATCTACTGAGCTGTTTGGAAACCCATAGCACTTAAAGGAGCTGTATCAACAGGTTCCTCCTGCTCCCTAACACTGAGCCGATTGTAAATGCTGAATGGGAACCTTGAACAAGTTAAACGCTATCATAGCAATTCAAAACCAGCTCTGGCTAGAGTGGGTTGTTTTTTGCTTTTCTAAATAGAATCACAATTTATATTTTTATCACTTCAGTCTTTTGAGCCCAGAAGTATGGGGCTAACAAAGGGCTATTTCCTCAGAGCTTCATACAAAGCATGTTTGTAGGAAAGCCTGAGCGTTGGCCTTGGGACGCCTGCTAGGCCAGGGAAGCCTTTCCCAGATGGAGCTGCTAACGTGGCTTTCAACCCCCTTGCTGACCGGCTGTTTCATTCCTGGCCAGAACTCGCCCCGGCGGCGGCTACTTTGGTCAGCAAGGTGTTTAAAATTACTTAAATTAATGTAAGTGCAGACCCGAGTTATCTTGTGACCGGTCAGCAAGGTGAAAACCCAGGAGAGTCAAAAATGTCCCTCCAAGCAATGTAATAAATGCCAAGCCTTTTATATATAAATTACCTAATGTATTTCTATGGCCACCGCCCTTCAACACAAATAGTTATCTTTTCTCTCTAAACTTTGGCCTATATATATATATATACACACACACACACGTATATATATATATACTTCCCACCCTATCTTTAAATAAAACTGCTTCCAGCACATGAGTGGTGAGGTGAAACACTCATCATTGAAGCTTCAACTCATCCAGCCTAAGTGCTAGGGAAGAGTCTTAGGAAATTCTAATCATATTTAAAATTTCTACCTATGATTGTTAAAAACTGGAAATTGACAGGTACTTTCATCTTAGATTAACTCTTTTTGGTTGAGGCACTGATGTCCAGAACTGGCTTGCCGTGTCTACACAGCCATTTGTCGCTATTGTCATAGCATTTGCAATTTACAGCATGAGGGAGCTACTCTTAAGGGGCAATATGGCTTGATATAATTTGATTTGTCATGAAGCATCTCAAACTACATTTGGCATAAACTTAATTGAAAATGACTATAATATGATTTCAAATACTGAGCACACAATTAAAAATAAGCACACAATAAAAAAAATCTTTAATCTTAATGATAGACATGAAAATCTCTATAATAAAAAAATAATTTGCTTATTACTGACCAAATAATTTGCTTATTACTATTCACTGATTATTTTAATTAACCAGTTTTTAGATCATCTATATATGAAAATTAGAGCCCTGGCTGGTGTGGCTCAGTTGGTTGAGAGTTGTCACATGCACCAAGAGGTTGTAGGTTGGATCCCAGGTCAGAGCACATGGCCAGATTGCTGGCTCCATCCCCAGTAAGGGGCGTGCAGGAGGCAGCTGATCGATGGTTCTCTCTCATAGATGTTTTTTATTTCCCTCTTCCTCTCCCTTCCCCTCTCTCTCTAAAACCAATAAAAAATACATTTTTGATCGATGGTTCTCTCTCATAGATGTTTTTTATTTCCCTCTTCCTCTCCCTTCCCCTCTCTCTCTAAAACCAATAAAAAATACATTTTTAAATGATTAGAAAGGAATAGTGTTTAGGTAATTGTCTATGTAATTTATTAATGTAGAATGTAGTAGATTTTAGGGCTCAACAGAATAAACTTGAATGTTGATGACTTTTCACATTTGAGGAAGCAAATTAAGTAGTAACAAAAGCAGAAAAATCTAGTGGAAGTGGAATAAAAAATCAAAAGGTAAGAGTCAGCGATGGGGGTTAATAGGAGCAGTGCACAAAACAGTGAACACTTGATGCATATCTCTGTTTTCTCCATCTCCCTGGGATTTTTTCGAGAGTTTGGACTCTTCCTGAAGTTGAGAGAGAGAGAGAGAGAGAGAGAGAGAGAGAGAGAGAGAGAAACCCTTGTAGGAAAAGCACTCAAAGTCAAACAAACATCCTAGTGAACTTGGCCCTGGAATTTGCACTTAACCCTGAGATTTTATCACTTCTTAAAGGGATATGACAAAGCTTTTAAAATAATTTCCAAAAGGCATGGAGTATTTCCAAAAGTGAGGTAAAGAAGTCTGTAATCACGGAAGCATTACTTATTTAGCCATAGCAAATTAAGATGGTCAGATCCCTCTATAAAATGGGAATAATGAGTTTAAGGTTTTATATTAACATGCCTATACATTTCCCTCGCTCCCTCCCTTCCTTCCTTTCTCTTTTTTTCTTTTAATTTGAAAACAGGACTTTTATTGTCCTTTAATTCTAGTGCCAAAGTAGCCTGAAGAATGAACAAGGAGCAAGACTAACTGGGAGCCTGTAAACCCTCCCCACAATTCTATTTACTGCAGAGGGGAACCTGGAGAAAATGAAGAATCCACTTGATGATCAAGGCAGCTTGACTTAAAATAGCCAAATAATGAAAATAGCACAAATACTCATCGATGGGGAGGGGTAAATCATGGCATATCCATGCGGTGGAATACTGGATAACAAAAGAGCAAATTATTGATACATGAAACAATATAATTGAATCTCATTGACTTAATTTTGATCAAAACAAACCATACAGCAAAAATCACACAGTTTATGATTCCATTTACATAAAGTTCAAAAGCAGCAGAGTGGTTTACGAGAGAGGGATTACTGATTGGGAAAGGACACCAGTGAGCCTTCTGGGTGCTGAAAATGTCCTAGATCTTGATCTGGTTGAAGTATACAAGTTTATCAAGATATAAAAATTCAATGAGCTTTACACTTTAAGATTTGTGAGCTTTCCTATATGTTATCTGCAATTAAACTTTAAAAAACGAAATTAAAAGAAAATTCACAGTGGAGGAAGAAAATACGAGTTAGAGACCTCCACCAAAATGCCAAAGGATTCACCAAAAGTGAAAGAGAGAGAATCACCTCTTTTAAAATACAGAGAAATAACCCTTTACCCAGGGGATGGAAAATGACCGATCTGTTTTTCTTTTAATATTCCTTAGCTTATTAGGCACAGAATGTAGAAAGAGGAGGGGAATTAAAGAATAATTAATTCTCTACAAAAAACAACTTGGATTTGGGAACTTGAGTTTTAGAATTTCTTAGTTAGGGAGTCCCTTCTGTCTCCCTAATCCTTACAGAAAGTACCCTAATTCCCTTTTGAGGGAGATTGTTGTACAGAGTAACCAGGAAGACAGAGAGAAAGCCAGCTGTTTGGGTGTCAGGCAGAGCATTAAAGTTTGGCCTCAAGTTTACTTTACTGGTCAGCAGAATGGAAAATGGGAGAGGGCTATGGGCAGACGTGCTGTTCAGACTTGGGCTGAACACACAATACAATATACATATGATGTATACACCTAATTATAGACTTGTACACCTAAAACCATTTCATTTTAGTAACCAGTGTTACCCCAATAAATTCAATTTAAAGAAGAAGAGAAATAAAGAAGTACTGTCCAGGACGGAAAGGTGTGCCCGTGGTTGGCCTCTCTGTGTTCTCTGTGAAGAACCACAGGATAGATCAGGTAGATTGGGAGCAGATGGAAGAGAAACCCCAATATTTATTTCTAGTCATATTCTCTTGATATAATTTAGGTACTCTCCTTTTCTATAGAAGAGTGGCAAAGCAAACCCCTATCTCCTACCCACTTTTTTTCCCCTCCAGGCTTTTTAGAAGCACCATTAATTCCTTCGATCTGTTGGCCTCCCTCCGGACACTCCCGAGCACTAGCAGGCCGTTTCTGAGGCCAGAGGCTGCAGAGGCTGGGACTGGTGGTGCATGTGTGGGAGGACTGCGGTGTGGCTCTTGAGCTTCACATTCTGGCATTCTGGCATTGTCCCTGAATTTTTAATAACTAGCTTGCTGCCCCATTTGCCACTCAAAGTACTGCCATTGCAACCTGGCCGCACTTATGAGATTAATTTAAAATCCAAGACTAAAAATGAAAGGAGAAAATTATGGACAATGCTATACCTGAGCATTTCATTTACATAATATACAAGGGGGAAGGGCTAACAATTTAGAGCCTATTTATATGATAGGTGTTTTATATACATCATCACACTTAACTTTCTTTAACCTCTAGAAGCTAAAAATTAGTACCATCATTTTATAAGTGAAAATCTTAGGCATCAAGTAACCAAAGTACTAAATGTTCACAACCAAGGTTCAACCCAGGTCCATCTGACTCCAAAATCATTTTTTCTCACTACTGTTCAGGGAAGGTACTTACTCAACACAGAGAGAGCTTAATTATTCTTTTTTCCTAAGAAAAGAACATATATGGTGAATTAAATGAGCTAAAATAGATGCTAATCTCCTTGAGGGCAGAGGTGATTACTCATATTTTCATGTGGCATAGAATAATACCTTCATGTGTTAGGTGCATACTTCCAAATAGGTGCACATGAGATAAATGTTGTTTTTTTAAAGTTACACACACACACACACACACACACACACACACACACACACACCCCACACACTTTCTCAAAGCATGTTAAGCGTCTACATCATTGTCATTATGGATTCAAATGCCTGCAGAAAAAATAAACTTCACTACTTATTTAAGTAAAAAGTAAAGTCAGTAAAAAGGATGGTTAAGTGCCAACTGATAACATAACCCAAAGAATAAAAACTTGGGTACTGAATTACATTTGCTGGTCTCGTAAGCTTTAAAGGCTCGTTGGCTAGTATTTCTGTTATACCAGGGAAATAAGCAGGGATAGAGCCTTTCGTGGTACAACCGACCCTAACCGTGGAGTCACTTTAAAGTAACAAACATGCAAATACAAGACGCTTTGCTTATCCAGGATGGAACCCAGATGGGCAGGCTAACTCCAACTGTTAGTAAAACTACACTCTGATGACCGGTTCTTTACACCAACGAAGCCAAAAGCTGACTGAATACTTTTCTTTACAGGACTTTTCTTCCAGATTTCATTTTCTTTTCTTTGTGTGGAAGAAAAGATTTAAATTCTTAATGTGGAAATTAACTTACTTTTTAAAAAATGTTTTTATTGATTTCAGAGAGAGGAAGGGAGAGGGAGAGAGAGAAACATCCATGATGAGAGAGTCATTGATCCACTGCCTCCTGCACGCCCCCGACTGGGGATGGAGCCCTCAACCCGGGCATGTGCCCTGACCGGGAATCAAACCCCAGTAGCCTGGATCCTAGGTCGATGCTCAACCGTTGAGCCACGCCAGCTGGACACTTTATTTACGTTTAAATTAAATCAGAGTTTGTTACTGAAAGAATTGTACCTGTGTCTTTAGTTGCTGTATTGTTAACGAGCCTTTGCAGTTAAAGACAAGTAGAATTCAAAGATGACCTGCTTTGTTTACATTTTACTAGTTAGATTTTCAGTTTGCGGAATGTTGAGTAATCAGAATTTAAAGTTCCATCAGACTAAAAGAACTTCTTATTAGAGGCTCATCTGGCTTTCAGGTAGAATTATCCAGGCTTTCAGGTTTGTGATTGCTGTGTTTCCACCACAGAATTCTCTAGGATGAGTGCGTGTGATCCTAAACCCTCTTGTAAGTAATCAGTTAATCTCCATTAACTATAAATTTGTCTGGTTAGGCCCATTTATGAGATTACAAGAAAAAAAACAGTAATTTTTTCTTTCTAGATTTTGTCTCTCGTATTTTGTTTATGTTAGTACAGTAAACAAACATTCCTGAAATTTTAATAATGTATAGCTATGCACTGTAAATGTTTTCTTTATTATTCCAAAATATTTACTCTTACTGTTTGCTTTTGTGGTTCTCCGCAATTTTTAGAGTAGTCATTACCTGCCAAAAGGAATGCCTACATTGGCTTATTTTCAGGGGGCCAAATACCTCTTTTTAATCATTTTGGGTTATTTTTAAGAACAGTCTCCAACTGGCTCCTGCATAAAATCCCTTGTCTACACTATGGTTCTTAAACTAATCTGTCTTTGCACAGAAATCTCTCACCTACTCTTTCCTCTCCATTTTTAATGCTTTCCATAGTCTCAGCATTCTCTTGATTTTTAACTGACTTTTTTTCTATTCCTTTGTATGAATTTACATATTTCTTCCTTTTGATTGGTAGCCACTTATTCTATCTTAAAGTTTTTACTTTTGGTCCCAATTGAGTCTCCTGGTAACGCCATTTCATTAATACATCAAAAGTTCATTGCATGGCATACTCCCCAGATGTAAGACTTCTTGTTGTATGTGTGTGGGGGGGCACACCTGTCACTCATTGTACTGATCCTTTTACTACGGAAGACAGTGTTACCCCAAAATGAAATATTAAAATAAATGTTCAACTGTTTAACCAAAAGTGTATACTTTGCTAAATAACTATACCATTTTTTAAAAACACACACACAAAAGCAAACTTACCCTTTAAAGCAGATTTCAATAGATGATTTATGATTTTGACCCCTTTATTTCAGCTAAATCCAATTCAGGTAGCAGTCATAGAAGCTGGTCAGGTCCAGAGGCTGTAGAGGCCCAAATGGCAGGATAAAGCAAGTCCCTCTTTCTTGATTTACGTTCAGATTACTTGGAGCACTAGGGTTTTCATACCCCAAGGTTTCTCCAAAGTGCTTTCCTTGAAGAGGAAGCAGTAACTGTTTTCACCAGCCAGCGAGGATCTTGGGTTTCCCCCTTTTAAAGCTTCAAGTTGGTCTTCAATTATTCTTTTCAAGTTGTGTAACCCTCAGGGGTTTATATCTGACTTCCATACTTAATGTATTTTAATTCGGCCTGTGATGATCTATATATGCAGTCATGAGCTCATCTTCCCCTTAGGACTCACACAGGTAGCAGAGATTAAATTGGCACTCTTTACTACTTCCTGGCAATTGCAGGTCTGACTTCATGAATGGCTTTATTTCTGTGCTTGCATCCAAAAGTTTTGGAGAAAGTGTGATTACTTGATTGGATAAATAAAACACGGTCTTTTGGACTGATCTTTTTATAACACCGATGACTCCAGTGAACTGGAAACACACACATCTGGGCTTTTCCTTTTCTTTACATGTTCCCCCTCCAACTTCTTTATTTCTGCAAGTGATCCTTTTGAAATGTGGAAAGGTTTGTATCACTTCTTCATAGTCTGCCTTATGCCTCTGTCCTACCCCAGTATATTTTTTAAGTAGCATGTGTATCTCATTGGCCCCAAGAAAAACAGAGCATTTTTTATTTGAAGAGAAAGAAAATTGTTTTCCCTTCCTTTACTCTCTTCTTTTGGAGAGGGAAGTGGGAATGGAGGAGAGAGGTGAGAGTGGGAGGGAAGTAATCCCCAACACAGAAACCAGTAGAGCTTGATTCAACTGTATGTGCCACCTTCAAGGGGGTCATGGTCTGGAGGAATTCTTAATTGAAATGGTATCATATACAACCTATCACCAGCCTCTCAGAAATTCCCCACCTCGCCGTCCCCATCCCCTCGCTACAATCTCCTCTTCCCTTTAAATAATTATCCTGCTCTACAAATAGTCATTTCTAAATTGTCTCATCTCCCCATTAGTATTCTTCTACTCTCTGTTCCCTCTGCCTATAGCACCCAGCCTGGTCCTGGGCTCTTGATAAATGTTGGAATTGAAATAAGTTGCTTGGCCTTGCTCAGGATCCCTTTTTCTAGCACATAGAAAAGCTTATTTAGTTGACACCTTCATCTTTACCACACACTATCAAGGTATAGTGACCAAAACCAACACAAAGAAAAGTAACATGGGTGACTTTTAAATTGCAGGGTCAGACATTTTAATCGTTTTTTCTAAAAGCGCTCCAGATGAACCGTTCTTAACGTGTGAGAGTGTAGGCCTCAAGATGCAGACAGAAATGTCTTTCTGATTTTAATTACTTTCTGGCTAGCATGGGTGATAACCAAGGGTAATTAACGTACATTGAGTGCAACTTTCACAAGTTTACAAAATCCAGTGAAGCTTACCCTTGAGCTTGTCTTAGCCATATCTACATAGTGCGCAGGATCATCAAAATTTGATGACTCACTGGATTGTATGTCTCCATGTTACCCCACATTCGGATCTGGAAGAGCCACAGGCTAGTTGCCTCCATTTTTTCATCTGCAAAATTTGGCTGGGTCAGGGGAGGGAGCGACAGAGGCGGGGGACCAATAATGGTGCAGGGCTCCTCTGTACCCTCCTCTGTGTGCAGGTGCTCGGATCTGCAAGGCGAGCTTTCAACTGTCAGCAGTGAGGGGGAGCAAAGAAAGCATGTGTCCTGTTGGTAGGAGGCTGCTGTGTCAGACTGGTTAATGAAGAGATATTAGGATTTTAAAGAGATCATCAAAATATCCCATCATATTGCCCGGACAGGTGTGGCTCAGCGGTTGAGCATTGACCCAGGATCCGGGAGATCACCGTTCGGTTCCCGGTCAGGGCACATGTCCTGGTTGCGGGCTCAATCCCCAGTTGGGGGCATGCAGGAGGCAGCTGATCAATGACTCTCTCATCATTGATGTTTCTCTCTCTCTCTCTCTCCCTCTCCCTTCCTCTCTCTGAAATCAATAAAGATATATTTTTAAATATATATATATATCCCATTATATCTGGGTCTTATTTGAAATAATTAAAATTAGATTTGTAACTTCTTGAAGTCAATTTATTTATTTCTTCCTGTCACCTAGACCTCCAACACACACACACACACCACATATATATAAATGGAGAATTTTTTAAGTTATGATGCATTTGCATATATTGAAATGCTTTGCATATATCTTAAATAATTAGCATAATGTTTTACCTAGCAAGTAAATGTATAAGATAGGTATACATGAAATTGGTCATGAAATAACTTTTGATCACTTGGGAAGAGAAAATTTAATAAATATTTGTGATCTTAGGTTCAAGGCTCAGTTTCCTGTGTCTTTTTCTAGGAGTGGCTGATACTTCCAATCTGACAAGGCTCTGCGCCACCAGGATAACAGTTTCAAAATGGAAGGCTAAGAAAGTTTGCCATTGTAAAGGCAAACTTTACAAACATTAAAACTTTGGGGTGGAAAACTTTACAAACATTAAAACTTTGGGGTGGAAAAATTCCACCAGAGCATTGCTTGCTGTTAAGCTGTATCAGCAGAGCCTTCATGCCTTGCTGAAGGTGAGAAACAACCTGCATCTGGCCAGGAACGTGGAAACCATGTGAGAGATAGCTCTCTGCCCAAGGTGTGGTGAGTGAGTACCAACAGAGAAGCAAAATAAGGTAACAGACATGGAGGATGTGACTTACTAGATTAGGACACATGCAGAACGGGAAATTCTCTACTATCTGGGAAGACCAAATATAGATTGGGCCTTTAGATCCAGGCTAAGGGACCCTTGCACTTTGCATCTCTTTCTCTGTCCCACTGTGTTCGAAATAAAGACATGTTCGATCATGCTTAGGAGCGTGATATTTGAGATGGGATAGACCTGGAATGGACTCCTGCATTGTCATTTATTATATTAGTTATATAACTGCCGCTGCCACCCCCATACCCAAGTCTGTTTTTTTATTTGTAAAATGAAATAATAATTATACCTACTTCATAGAGTACTTGTTGTACAGGTTGGATGGCCTAGTGTATGTAAATAAAGCACTTAGCACAATGCCTGGTATTCGCAGTAAATGTCAACTAAAAACAAACAATAAAACATCAACTGCTCAGTCTCTCTGATCTGTAAAAAAGGTAACAATGTCAAGGAAAGCCCGTGTTGTATGAGGAATCAAATAGATTGTGTCCCTCTGATCAAGGGCTGCTGTACACCCTATCTTCTTGCTAGTTTAGACTGTCTTCATATCTCCCATTCTTGCTACGTTCAGAGGCTGCTAAAGGCTTTCCTTCATTCAACAAATCTTTAGTCAGTGCCAACTCTGTCAAGTAGGCACTGTGTGTTGAGAGTGTATTGGTGAACACCTTGCGAAGATAGTTGAAAAAATAGGTAATAAATAAGATAAACACACAAAATACAATAATTGTCTCTTGTATAAAGAAAAGATAAATAGGACTCCACTGTAGATGGGTTGACAAGGGAAGACCTCTCTGAGGATGGGAAATTTAAGCTAAGAGGCCAAATTTCAGAAAGAGCGGATATAGTTTTTCTCCACACCTTATGACCTTTCTCTGCATCACTTGTGACAACTGCCAGCCTTATCTGTCTTGTAACGCCTCTCTAGTTGCTGGCAATCACAATCCAGGTGACCCCAAGAAATATTTAGGACAGACTGTTTCCTGCCAAGAGTGATCCTAGGGTCATGGTCATAGAGGTAACCATGGGGCAGCCACATAGGCACTGCGCAGGCTGTTACTACGTAAGGACACCAGGCAGACCTAGCGCCTTAACACCGGGCTGTCTCCACCTCCCTCTGGGGAAGGGGTCCTCGTTCCAACTCGCACGAAAACCAGCCAGTGGCTCTGTGTGGCCTCAAGATGAAAGCACACTGAAAAGCCAGTGAAAAGCTTTTCAAAAGCAGACTGACACTAAAGGTGACTCCATCTCAGAACGACCTGATTTAATTACTAAATACAGGTGACATAAAGGACCCATATTACTGTAGGCCTCACCGTGGTTTATAACCCACACAAGAGAAGTATGCCTTTCCTCCCCTGGCATCAGAGGAGTCGGGGATTGTGCTGGCTTTCTTTCTTTTCTTTTTTTTTAAATATATCTTTATTGATTTCAGAGAGAGGAAAGAAGAGGGAGAGAAAGAGATAGAAACATCAGTGATGAGAGAGTCATCGATCGGCTGCAGCCCGCAACCCGGGCATGTGCCCTGACTGAGAATCGAACCCCGATCGCCTGGATCCTAGGTCGACGCTCAACCACTGAGCCACGCCCAGCCGGGCTGTGCTGGCTTTCTTTCTAGCTGAGTGGAGAGAGCATCGGGGCCCTAGAGGCCAGGGGCCCAGTAGCTTGGCCCCATTGCCTGAGTCCTCACACAACCCACTTCTTCCAATCACTGCTCCCACAGGGGGCCTCTGTCGGGCAGCACTGGTCCCCAAAGCTGTGACCAATGGCCTCCTTCTCAGGCTCTCAAAACCGAGCAGTTCTTTTTGGATTTGGAATGATTCTCCATACCAGAGCAGAATCATTCTTCCTGATTACCTAAAAAAGCCACAAAGAATCCCTTTGTAGGAGTAATAAAAAAAATAGAAGATAAATGTAGGACACCATGACCTAAAGACAAGAGTATGTCAAGTTAATGTGTGCATACTTACAGCAGTAACTAACCAGAATAGTTCAGGGGTGAGGGTGCAAGGTAGAGGAAACTTTATAGAGAATTGCATTAAATTAGCTTCAATAGATTTAACCCCCCAAATCCACCCATAATATTCTCTTGGCCAGCTTTCTTACATATTAAAACTTAAAATTATGAAGATAAGTTCTCAGGCTAAGGCATGTTTTAGCCTAATTAGCAACCCCTTAGACTAGCAAGCAGGAGTCTGTGACTAACAAAACTGGCCAGACTTGATTCTTATCAAGGTTTCTTTGGAGAGAGTTAAAAAAGAAAACTAAGAATAAGGTATTAGTCTCTTAGAGAAATGAAAAACAGAAAGCAGAGCTGGACATTGATAGTGCACAAATTTTATGTGGATTTTTATGCATTAATGTAGAAAAATATAACTCTCCCACTGCTTTTGTAGACTACTCAAGTTATAGCTCTAGTTAATAAATGTTACAATTATAAAGAAGTTACAATCCCCATTCAGAAATCCCGGTTTTCTGACATGCCAATGTATCTACAGTAATTCCAGGAGTGTTATAAAAGACTCATAATAAAACTAATGCGGATTTGTTCGACTTTTGAAAAGAAATAAATTGAAATACAACTTTTGGGGGGAATGTAAACAGTCTGTAAACTCTAAACAGAGTTTACTGATAATCTGGATTCCAAGTACTACCATTTTTATTCTTGGGCCACAAATATGACTGATAACTTTTAAAAGAATCATGGAAAGAGACAAAAGCTTCGTAAAGGAAGAATACATTAAAAATTGCTTAATCACGAAGGAATGTACTTAAGATATAAAAGTTTCAGTGCCACAGTGTCTCTTCATTGTGGCCTCCTCCTATGCCCATCCTCTGCTGTCCATCATGAAATTACATTTGTGCTGACTCTCCTTAAATATATTTAAGTTCGTTTCCTCTGCATGTTTTCTTTCAGAACGCTGTGGAAAGGCAGCTTACATCTAGAAAGACAATCAGCAGTCTCTTGAAGCTAAAGTAAGGAGGAATGCACAGTAAAGCGTGCAGGGATGGGGTAGGAAATGCCCTAAAAGGAAAGGTATGCGGACTCAAAGGCCTCCCAACTTACTGCTCACATGCAGTTGTTCAGATGATAGTGAGATAGATGCACTGGTTAGATTTGAGGCTATTCTTTGGACAGTCTACTATTCAGAATTCTTAGTGAAAGATTAAAGTAATAATCGCAGTCGGGGTATAGATCACGCATTCATTCATTAATTCATTAATTAATTAATTCATTCATTCATTCATCATTCACATAACAAACGACAATAGAGAACTCAGAGGTACTTGGGATGCAGCAGTAAACAAAAGCTATCAGTACTATCAGCGAACTTGACCTAATTGACATACACAGGGCACTCCATCCAAAAACAGCAGAATTCACATTTTTTTCACACTACATGGAATATTCAAGAAGATACATCAGATTTGGGGTTTAAAATAAATCTCAATAAATCTTAAAAGACTGAAAATTTAAAAAACTATACTCTGACCATAATGGAAGAAAACAAAAAATCAATAATTTTCTAAATACATGGAAAATCCTCAAATGTTTGGATTAAGGCAGCACACTAATGCTAAATAACACATGGTAAAAAAGAAGAAAATCTTGGACGTGAATGAAAATAAAAAACACAACATAGCAAAATGTATGTGATGCAGCTAAAGTCGTGTTTGGTGAGAAATTTGTAATACTAAACATCAGAAGAGAAGAAAGATCTAAAGTAAATGATCTAAGCATTAATATTAAGCAACCAAATTAAGAATTAAGGGTGGATGCTTACGTTTTCCACCAAAAGAAAAAAAAGAAAATAAAATAAATAAGAAGACCAAATTAAACCCATGGTAAATAGAAGGAAGAAAAAATATAAAGGGCAAAAGGCAGTGAATCAAAAAATGGACAACAGAAAGAGAAAAATCAATGAAACCAAACTCTTTTCAAATAACATAAACATCATTATTCATTAGGGAAATGCAAATTAAAATCACATAGATTTTTAATGACAGAAATTTAAAATATTGACAATACCAAGTTTTGGTGATTATGTTGAACCACTGAAACTCTTATGCAAAATGGCAGAGCCACTTTGTAAAACTATTTGCAATTCCTTAAAACTTTAAACTTACATTTACCATATGACGCAGCAATTCCTTTGCTGGGTGTTTATCTAAGGGACATAAAAATTTGTATTTGCACAAAGACTTGCATAAGAATGTTCCGAGAAATTTAATTGTAATAGCCAAAAATTAAAAACAACCCAATGTTTATCAACTGGTAAACTGATAAATTGTGGTAGACTCATACAATGGAAAATGATTTCACAATAAAAGGAATAAACTATTGATACATGTAACAGTAAGAAGGAACAGCCTACTCAAACATGCACAAATCTTAAAAGCATTGTGCCCAGTGAAAGAAGCCAGAGACAAAAGAATACAGACAGCATGACCTCATTTATGTGAAATTCTGAAACAGCAGACTAGTAACAGAAAGATGAGTGGCCCTGCAGGGGCTGCTTGGGAGGCAGGGAACCAAGAGGGAGAAGGTTAACAGAAGAGGGGCAGGAAAAGTCTTTGAAAGTGATGGAAATGTTCTATGTGTTGATTTTGGTAGTGGTTACAGGGCTTTATATATTTGTCAAAACTCTCCCAAATATACACTTAAAATTATCAAATTTTATTGTCTATAGATTATACTTCAATAAAGCAAAAAAATAGAAGCTATATAAATGACATAAAAATCCAGTCTAAACAAAGGTAGGTTTTTTCCCCCCCAATATTTTGCTAAGTCAATTTCTGACATGCTAAGGAAATCCATCAAATCCTATTATTTCCTTTGAAAGGGGATATTTGAAAGCAACAGCATATTCATATTTACAAAAACAAACTACAAAGTGAAAAATGAAAGCATTTAAGACAGTAAGAAAAAATAAACCGAGTGAAAGAATATTGTTCAAAAGTCAAAAAGAAAGCAAGCTTCTCTCTAGGAAGAAAAAGCTTTATCTCTTGATCAGGAGGCAGAAACAGAGAAGTCCAACCAGATAACAGGGCTCTGGAGGCAGCCTTAGTGTCAGCTTTGTGGCTACCAAGGAGTGTCGGCCATTTCCAGAAATTATGCTTTATACTGTGTGAACGCATTATCTAGAGATCTGCTACTAATTAAATCTCTGTTTTTGCAACAAGTCTTGTATTCAGAACAGACTTCTTGCTTCGGCAGAACACATGGCTCGCTACCATTTTCACATTCAAGGGCCTTTTCCCTTTCTCTCCAGGACTAGGCTTGTGCTCCTCTTTTGGGCAATTAGACCAGCAGCTCTCTGGGGACTGAAGATTCCCTGCAGAGTCACACGATTACCCTAACCTGCCTGCCCGCGTGCCTGTGGCCTGGTGCTCCCCAGCTGATCTGCTGGGTCTGTTCTGCTCTGAGGTCTGAGGAAGCCACAAGCTGTTATGAAAGAAGATAAAAGAAGCTTAAAAGCCGATGTGTTCACTTAGGAAATTTCCTTAAGTATATATATCCTTTTCATCTAGATCCACTATGCCAAAACTTTTCCCTCTATTCCTTAAACTTTTTAAAAGGAGGCACTACATACCAAATAATTGTTTTTCCATACATAATGATTTTGATGGGTATTCATTCCTGAAGTGTCTGTTGTCCTAAATGCTAAGGGCAAGATATTCTGAGCAGGTATGACCTTGGAAGAGCGCCTTTCGTGTCAAAAACAAGCATTCTTTTTTTAAAAAAATGAATCTATTTGAACCAAACTGCCACGAAGCAAAATCTCAATGGATTGAGAAAACGCTCCCCAAACGAGCATTCTTAAAAATACTGCAGAGCAGGCCCAGAAATAAGTAATCCTGATGCAGTGAAACCCTTTCCCCAGCAGTTTGGGAGGTTTCTGAGAACCCTCGGCAACTTGTGGGAAATGGCGTAAGGCTGAGGGCCAGTCCCTTACCTACCTGTACCTGAGTCCAGGGGAACTGAGCTGCACTGATGGACAACGGATTAGAAAAGGGACCAAGTGTGTGAGAGCAGGAGCCAAATGTGGAGCTGTAAGACTGTTAAAGCTCAGCTTCCAGGAACCTCTTCCCAAGAAGTACCATGAAGATGATGCTGAAGCCAGCCCCTTGGCTGCCCAGGCCGCCGCCCCGAGAGTGCTCTCCAGAGGCTACAGGGCCAGGGCATCCAATGTTTCCTATGTAACCCAAATTAAATGTGTCCTCAGCTTAAGGCCGTAGTTCTCACTCAATTGAGGGGTTATGACTAGTTTGCGGGAGATGTGTCTCAACTAATCTGTTGCTCACAAGTCCTAACATTGACATAAATGTACTTAAGTTTACTTAAAATATACACAACAGTAGATTCGCAGTTTCCTTGTACTGGATTGCATTCGACAAGCCTGAGTGTGAAATGAGCACGTATGTCAGTCAGTGGATCCTGGGACTCTGTATAGCCATGGGCATAACTCATGTGAGCAGCAGAAAGATCGAGAAGCACGCCAATAAAGCAATGCTAACTGTAAATCCAATTGTTCTGTTTTTAAAAAGATGTGCTAGGCCGTAGGAAAAAATACTACACTCTCCAGACTTCACAGTGAGACAAAGACTTGGGTAAACTGGAATCACAACTGGATTTTTAATTTAAAAAAATACCTTTCCTATTTAAAGCAAGCGGTTATCATTTGCTCAGAAAGCTATTCTTGGCTTCTTCCGTTAATCAAAGATGAATGAAATCTCAGAAGACAGATATCTAAATGCTTTTGTCAGTTTCCCAGCACATCAACCCCAGACAGTTGGACAAACAAGGTCAGAATTTGAACTTGCACACACAGATCATTAATTCCTCTCGAAGTGGGAGTGTCTCCAGTTTCCATAAGGTTGAAACTAGGGCATTTTGGTTTTTCATATGAAAAAGAAAACCTGACAGAAAATAACATTGAAAAGTCGTCCATTTTCTTTAGAAGAGATAACTTCGAAGTGTTACCGTAGCTCTTATTTTCTCTTTGTGTATCTTATCCTCTTGGCAGTCCTACCATTGAGAAATCTGGTCTCTGCACATTTTCAGGCTTCTTATGGTAGGACAATAAACTCTTTTCAGAACAGTTATCATTAGTGGAGTATTAATATAATTTGATTGCTGTTTTATCCTGGGAGGAGCAAAAGTAGGTTTACAGCTCTGAGTGCATGAAACAGTTTTTTCTTCTACTATTATTTATTAATTATTGTATTATTTTCCATACAAACAACTGTAAACCTACTTTTACCCCACCCTGTATGTAAAGAACCCAGGCTAAAACTTGGCAATAGTGGGAATCATGACTTAGATCAGAGTTTGGCTAAGATCCTCTGTGTAAAGTACCAGAGATTAATATTTTGGGCTTTGTGGGCCATATGGTCTCTATGGCACCTACTCAACTCTGCCCCTCTGGCAAGAAAGTAGCCTCAGACAATGCATAAGTGAATTGAGTGTGGTGGCTATGTTCCAATAAAACTTTATGCCTAAAATTTGAATTTCATATAATTTTCATATGTTGTGAAATATTCTTTCTTTTGATTTTTTTTAACCATTCAAAAATGTCAAAACCATTTTTAGCTTGCAGGCTGTAGAAAAACAGGTGGTAGACCTGATTTCAGCATTGGAGGATGATTGTTGACCTCTGACTTAGAATCACACTCAGCCATGCTCCACCTTGTAACTGCTATAAAAAGGCTCCAAACCGAATGTAAATAATGACAGTTGATCCTTGAACAGCCAGGGTTTGAAGTGCACAGGTCCACTTATACGTGGATTTTTTTCAATAAATATTGTTAAATGTATTTTCTCTTTCTATGATTTTTTCTTTTTTTCTTCAAAAAGATTTATTATTTTCCTTTGGTCCAATGCATGGGAGAGGGCTCCAGGGTGGTTAAAAGAATGGCCAGAGGTTTCAGGGAGAGGCTCAGGCAAAAGCCAGACACCAGGGGAATGCAGCGGGGCCCTCACAGGCCTCTGGGCTCCAAAGGCTCCTAGTTGTGCTTGGGCCTTTCAAAGAGATACTCGCCCAGCCCAGCCTGCGGAGGTGAGGCAGGTGTCGCCCGTCTTCTTGCTGAGTTTCACCTGCTCATCCAGCTCGAGGTTCTCCAGGAGTCACAGAGCTGAGGGTCTGTGCAGGCGGAACCCAGGGCACCGGAGCCAAAGGCCTGGCTCAGGTTCCTCCCCAAGGCCATGGCGGCTTCCAAGGCATCCTGAGTTTTGCCCCACTCATTTTGGGAAGGCTTCTGCACGGCCTGGAAGAAAACGTGATGACATCGCTGGTTTTGCATCTTTAAAAGATGCTCTGCACCCTCAAGCTTCTTCATACCAGCTCACTGAAGAAGTGGCCCACACCCTCCAGAGCCACTGGTCATGGCTGAAATAGAAGCCCAGAGAGAGGTAGGTGTAGGAGGCCTGCAGAGGCCAGATGGTTGACGGCAGCCTCCACCTCGGTGGGATAAATTCTGATGAATTTGGGAGCTCATGGTTGCTTGGAGTTAAGCAAAAATGGTGTTGGCTGGTCTCGGAGGCTGGGGATGGTTGAGATGGTTCCAAAGGAGATGACTGGAAAAGAGGTTGGAGGTGGTCCCTGGGTCTGTTCCACCCAAACACTTGAACCAAGACACAGATGTGGGGACCGCCAAGGGCACTGCCTTCTTATGATTTTTTTAATAACATTTTCCTTTTCTAGTTTACTTTATTGTAATAATTCTGTATATAATACATATAACACAAACTAAGTGCTAATTAATGGTTTATGTCATCGGTAAGTCTTCCAGTCAACAATAGTCTATTAGTAGTTATGTTTTGGGGGAGTCAAAATTAATACTGGGATTTTGAACTGCATGAGGGGTTGGTGTCTCTAACCTCTGTGTTGTTCAAGGGGTCAACTGTAAATATAATTTGGGGCTACTGGCATATCGCACTGTTTGAATTCGTCCTCAGAAATCCCCAAGAGACTGACTGCTTGAATCAAATTGGTTTCTCGAAGTTCTCCTAAAAGTAGTAATAATGAGAATCATAGGGAGGTCTGGGAGACATAGGTAGTGCCTCAAACACCAAATTTCCTTCTAGTTCTGTGTTTTGTTTTAAACACTGTGCATTTGGCATTCTATTCCATAACCTGTTTCCTGATAATTTTCTAGTAAAGGGAAAGCTCCAGGAAGTCATGCCTGTTTGTACAAAGATATGGTACTCGAATTTGAAAAATCGAAGAAGTAGGCTTAGATACTACCATACTCAAGTAAGAAATTAGATAAACATTTAGCTGCCTGGGTGGACATGGCTCAGCATTTGAGCATCGCCCTAGGATCCAGGAGATTGCTGTTCGATTCCCGGTCAGGGCACATGCCCAGGTTGCGGGCTCGATCCCCTGTCAGAGGCCATGCAGGAGGCAGCCGATCAATGACTTTCTCATCATTGATGTTTCTATCTCTCTCCCTCCCTCTCCCTTCCTCTCTCTGAAATCAATAAAGATATATCTATTTTTTAAAAATTCCATAGGGTTGAACAGCTTCTACCAGGAATAACTGTTCTGAAAGTAAACTGCCTCAGTGAGACCTTGTTTCATTTGTGATTTTCTGTAAAAAGGGGGAAAGCAGTGTGAAGTCATTAGTACATAAAAGCAATGACTTCAAAAGGGAAAGGATGTAGGGAACCACTAGCATCGTAGCCACTGGGATGGAGTCCTCCTCAGTGACACCAGGATGACAACAGAGAAGCTAAGAGCTGACAGGAATTCCTCTTATAGCTTCAATTCTTATGGGAATGTGCAGATCTAGACTACTAAATGCTCCAATTGTTTTTGACTTTCAGACTCTTAGTCCTACTACCTAGGGTGAGTCCTCTCTTCTCTGCATGCCCTCTGTGCCCCCCCCCATTTTAGCAATTGATGTATTTCTGTTGTTTTTTCCCTACACCTACTCTCTCAAAAGTCCAAACCAAAACCTGAAATCAGTTTCAGTCCTCTCCCAAAAGATTCATCTCTCACTCTTGTAATGCAAGCACTTGATATCCTCTTTTAGGAATGTAACCCAAAATTGTACCTTGAAGCTGACAATAGCCTTTTACCCTGGCGAGTTACTATGACAACCCTCAGATTGGATTCTGGAAAACAGTAACAAGAGTTTCATCCTGTTTCCCTCACTGTGTTACACAGCCCCACCCTGCCCTTTGGGTCCTATCGGGAGAAAGATCAGTGCTAATTCTTCTGCTTCAATTTGCTTCTTTGAAGAGATGAGGTTGGAGAAAGAGGCTCCCTGTCCTTGAAATGACTGTGGTCAAGGAAAGAGAAACCTCACCAAAATCCTGGGGTCGGCGTTTTGCTTTGGAGCGTAGTTTTGATTTGGCTTTCCAGCTTTTCATACATTTTCTTTTTTTTAACACTGTGGGTGTGGTTACGAATCTAGAGTGATGTTTTACAATGTGGGTTACCCCACCCTCATAGCTTTACAAATGCAGTCAGTAACTCACTTCGGAAGGTTGCTGTTTACCTTAAGAAGGGTTTGGAATCCGACTGGGTACAGCAGCAGCTCAGTGCTTTGCTTTTACTTGTACACAAACCAGATTTGTAGTCAAAAGCAAAACCATGCCCTTCTACCTTCTTCCCATGCTCGAAATCTTCAGATAACACATCTAGGAATGTCTGGTAACTAAGCTGTCAAGGAATTTGGCCAAAAAGAGAGCAGGCTAGATAGATCTAGTTCACCTCTGGGCCAGGGTTCACCCTTAGTTTATCATTATAAGAAAAAAAGAATGAAATGCTAATGTTGGCTTTTTTGGAAGGCTTTTGTAACCAAGTACTAAATACTGTAAGGTCTTGACAGCCTGCAGATATTTTTTATTAAAACTCTACAGAAGTGCCTGAAATACAGGGATTCAAGTAGTGCAAAATATATCTTTGTCCACTGAAGTACTGCAGTTATAATCAGAGATCTGCTGACAAGTGGCCTGAACACTTCTGTCCGTTGCTGTCCTTCAGGCCCTGCACAGACTAAGGGCTGTGTCTGTGGTCACCTCTCACACACTTGCCCTTCAGTTCTGGAAACCTCAACTGTCTGAGTTTCACAGGAAACAGTGGGCTATTTCCTTATTGCAGGGACTGCTTCTTTTACCTGAGTTACTCTTACAAGAAATTCTATTACACACAGCTTTATTTCTGTATACAATTTTCTCAGCTATGTACGTTTCAGTGTTGGCCATTGAGAACTGAAAAGTGCTCCTGCTTGTGGTAATTGAAGAGGGATATGGGGGTTGGGAATAGAAACCCAAGTTGAGAAGGATGGCACATGAGCAAAAAGAGGAAGCTTAAGCGGTGAAAGAAATTCCAGGCCTCTGAGGTGCATTTGGATGATGTCCTGAGTAAGGAAGCAATTGAAACTTGAGTGAAATAATCTAATGGCCTGAACTTAAATGTGAGGTTATCAAGAAAAAAATTTGAGATTAAATTGCCATATAGGTTTAGAGAGAATTGAGAAATATCTGCTTGGCTATATGGAGTAGGTTAAACAAAAATAATCCAGAACTTAATTTTTCAATTATTAGAAGTATATATGATACCTCTTTCCCTCATCTTGGAGCCTCGGAACTGGACTTCTAAAATGACAAATATGACTGGAAGGCTGTGGTCCAAGGCCATTTTTGCTGGCTAAAAGAGGAGTCTCCAGAACCAGAGTGAACACACAGCTCTTCTTAAAATCAGAGGTGTTTATGCTCAAGATGAAACTGAATTCTCTCTAGGCAAGAGAGGCGCTTATGTATACAAAGCAAAGGACACACAGTGACTCCTGGTGCAAACCGAACAAAACCAGAATCATCTGGGGAAAGGTGACTCATGCTCATGGAAGCAGTGGCATGGTTCACACCAAATTCCAAAGCAACCTTCCTGCTAAGGCCACTGGACACAGAATCCCTGTAATACTGGACCCCTCAAGGATTTACAGTCACTGAAAGAAAATAAATAAAAGTGGATTTGTTCTCTTATAAAAAAATTATTATATGATAAAACAGCTTGGGGATTAGGAGCAAGGACCAAAGATGCAAAAGCAAACCACCATCACCTGTGTCAACAGAAGAAAAAGAAAACTCAAGATGCACATATCTGGAACAAGACAATCTCATTGAATCTGTAGAATTGACACCCTGAATAGTTTTGATCATACAGTGAGGTACAGTAAAAAAGTTAACCCTACATACACCCATTTTTACTGATGTGTCACAAGTATTAGGTTTATTTATTGTGTTCAGGGCATTGCTTGGGTTCAGAGAACGGCAAAATAATCATCAGGCCATCTATAAGGCTACCCCTGCTCTCCAATTCTGAACATGATTTCTCCTTAAGGCTTTAACCTTCTAAATCACATACTTCCTAAGACAGAATACACTTGGGCTGGGCCTCCTACGTTGCGGAGCTCAGAGTGTTTCAAGTAAGAAGAGATTTTGCATCAGCAGAGTGAATTCACACTTCAGGTCTCCCAATAACCTGGAGTCTATCCTGAGCTTCTATTTCAGGGAGTGTACAACCCCAGTGCACTTCACAGTTGGCATTGACTCAGAATGCCTACTGATCTGTCTGGGCCTGTAAGTAATTTTCTTTTATCTTTAAAATTGTACCCTTGGCACAACTAATCTGAAGGTGCAACATACAAAAAAAAAAATTTAAGAGCACAAACCAATTCCAGCAGAGAATGTATAGCATAAGGCAGGATTTAAAAAATTGTTACACATCTTTGTAGTTCAATATTAGTTTTCCTAGGAAACACAAATATTATTTAATGACCTTAGTCTCTGTGTTTGTATTACCTTTCATTCTTCCACTGCACGTGCTTCTTAAATGTCCTAATGTGCATACCTACATTATATGAAATTTTGTCTGCATTTATTTTCATTGTCTATTGTCCTTCCAAACTTCCCTTTGTCATTCACTTAATACTTCATTTCATCACTTCATAAATGTTTTGCAATTCAAATCAGTTTTTTTAATGAACTGGTTTTAAATAGGAAAGTTTTTCAGTTTGTGCCTTGATTTTTCTGTGTATATTCCCTCATCACATCAAGTATTTTGGGATTAATGATCAATTCAGAGACTTAAGGTCATGCTAGCACGATTTTATGTATCTCACTAATTTAAACATTCAATTTTAGTTCAATTTCCTCTTTTTCTTCTTTTTTTTTTAAAAATTAATCTTTATTGTTGAAAGTATTACAGATGTCGCCTTTTTTCCCCATTGACCCCTTCCACCCAGCACCGCCTCCCCTCCCCAAGCCTTCACCACACTATTGTCTGTGTCCATGGGTTATGCATATATGCATATAGATTCTTTGGTTAATCTCTCCCCAACCACCCACATACCCGCCCACCCCCACCTTCCCTCTGAGATTCATCAGTCTGTTCCATGCTTCTATTTTGTTCATCAGTATATTATGTTCTTTAGATTCCACATATAAGTGTGATCATGTGACATTAGTCTTTCTCTGCCTGGCTTATTTTCCTCAGCATAATATTCTCCAGGTCCTTTTTTTTTTTAATCCTCACCAGAGGATACTTTTTGCCATTGCTTTTCAGAGAGAGAGAGAGGGAGGGAGAAACATCAATGTGAGAGAGACACATCGATTGATTACCTCCCGCATGCATCTTGACCGGGGCCAGGGATTAAGCCTGCAACCCAGGTATGTGTCCTTGGCCAGAATTGAACCCGAGACCCTTCAGTCCACAGGCCAATGCTCTAACCACTGAGACAAACTGGCTAGGATAGTTCAATTTTCTAATCAGCCTGAAAGTCTTTGCTGATCAAATTGCTTATTTTCTGACTAAATTACACTCAAACATCACACTATTTGTCAGGCTGTAAACTGAAGGACTGTAGCATGTTTACTGTGTCAATTACCATGTTATGAATATCAGCAAACATATGCACTACTATCTGTGTGATACAGTTATTTATTTCACACTAGGAATTTAAAATATTTTTTTTTGTTTTTTTTCTTTTTCCTAGTTCTAAAAGTTGATCAGGCCCTAGCCAGTTTGGCTCAGTGGTCAGAGCGTCGGCCTGTGGACTGAAGGGTCCTGGGTTTGATCCTGACCAAGGGCTTGTACCTTGGTTGCAGGCTCAATCCCTGGCCCTGGTCAGGGCACGTGCAGGAGGCGATCAATCAATGTGTCTCTCTCACATTGATAGTTCTCTCTCTCTCTCTCCCTTCCACTCTCTCTGAAAAGCAATGGAAAAAATATCATCAGGTGAGAATTAAAAAAAAAAATAAAGTTGACCAGGTGAAGGGATTCAGAACATGCCACCCACAAATATGACACTCTGACCCATTGATTATGTGGACCTGAAGGTGCTTGAGAAACAGTAGATACACGAAGGGCTGTCAAACTTCTCCCTTTCTACTAAAAGCAAGTCATATAATTTCCAATGAGAAATGCACCCTCCCTGTACCTGGAAGAAAACATTCTTATCACCAGAGTCTGCTAGTCGACCTGAATGGACTGTACAAAAATAACCCTTATCTTCCATTACTCTCTCCCCTCCTATAATTACTAGTCACTGTCCCACAATTTACCACCCCTAAGCCCAGGACCCTTTGTCTTGTCACATCCCCACAGTTTATCGTTCTTTGTGTAAATAGGTATAAACACTTTTGGACCTGATGGCTTCTACAGACCTTCATTTTCCATCTAAAGACTCTCAGGTACATGAAAAAAATAAACTTGTATATTTTTTCTCCTGTTAATCTGTTATATGTCAGTTTAATTCTTAGGCCAACCACAGAACCAAAGAGAATAAAATAAGTTTGCTCTCCCACCAGCAAAGTTTTTTTCTCTCTCTCTCCCTTCCCATACCCCCCACACAGAGTTCTTCTGCACTTTTGCATGTTTCATTATATAATGTGGCCTGATAATTGTGTCATATATCCAACTTTCTACATCATTCTAGAATCTAGATTCTCAGAATTTAAAGATATTGCGAGAATATCAAATCAACCCTGTAATGTATGTCTTATTTTGTTCTTCACAATTATAATTATGTGGACCACACTACTGACTCATAAGACCTTGGATGAGCACTTCACATTGCTTAGAGAGATGGCAAAGAACCAGTCACCTCAGTTTTGTTTCTTCTTATAATGACTTCCTTTTAAAAACATAAATATAACAATTTAAAATTTCAAATGAATGAGTCCCTGTGTATACAACAAACATCACTAATTTAATTTTCTATGTTCCAGACACTTATATTTTTCACTTTAATCAGTATTTCCTAGATCTTTAAAGGCTGCTAAGAACATGAACAAGGGGTTGGAAGAGAGAAAGGAACAAGGTAACGAGTTTCAAGATCAAAGGTGGCAAAATTTCTCCTTGAATAGTCAGTGTCTATTATGCAGAAATTCAAGGTTATGTCCCCAACAAACTATACCACTAATACCCCAGATGCACCCTGCCACCTTTGAATCTTGATCTAGTGCCACCCCCACAACATCAGGTTCAAAAGTTTAAACAGTAAACAAATAGGCCTTCAGAGAGGTGCTAAATTTCCTTCCCACAGCCTCGGTAGTCATGTCTTAACTCTAAGGTGTGTTGATCAGAAGACTTACCCTGGCAACAGCTTTTCAAGATGCTTTAGGTCCAAAGAAAACGGATGAAATTCTGCTCTCCCTTCAATTTTCTTCCGTTGTTCTGTGGGACAGGGTGAGAGGTCAAAATGGTTTCAGCCTCCGTCTAAAGAACTGTATTCCAGTGATGGTCTTTTTAGAGGGGTTTGGCTGTTCCTAATTAGCATCACAATAGTTCCCCATCAAATCCTAATCCACCTCATATTTCTAGCTTTTGTGATTTTTATAGCCTGTTAATTCTCTCTGTTTTTGTTACCACAGATCTTTGTTTCTGAACTTCCAAGCTCCACCTTATCAAATTGTATAAGACTCTCATTTCATACTTGAGATATAACCAACCTCAAGATATAACCAACATCACTTTACACCTTTTAAGTGATGAGCCTCAGGACTTGGCTACGTAGTTTTTACTGGAAAGTGAACAAATCTCAGAGAAAACAATTCTGCTCTGTGGGCTCTCTTCCTTCAGATGCGGCTACCACATATTTAGGGATTGCCTTTTCCTTTTCAAGGCCACATACCTCCTTATGTAACACCTACAGAGCTGGGAAGGTGTCAGGGACAGGAAAGTGAATTCCAGTGTTTTACTTCTGCGTAGATATATTCAGCTCTCAAGGAAAACATGAGAGGGTAGGAAACATCTGTCATTGTGTCAACAATAAAAAATTTAAGTTGAAAAAAACAGGCATCATCATTACTGCCATCATCAGTAATGACATTACTGCAACTGGTAATTTTACAGCATGCTTACTCTATGTCAGACATTACACTAGGCATGAATTATTTCATTTAATCCTATGAACACCCCTGTGAAGAAGGGGCTGTCCATCTCCATTTTAAAAAGTAGAGAAGTAAAGTTTACTGGGAGTAAATGCGTCTAATTTACAAGAGATGTTGGGTGGTACTACTATACTATATACTTAGAATATAGACTATCTGACTCCCTAGTTTCTGCTCTTAAGCACTCACAGCCTAAAACTGGACCTTCTGAGCAATTGATTTATAGAGATAAAAGCGATTTTTGATGTTGAGTGTCTCCTTGAACTTGATAGATTATCATGGCTACATTATATATTTTACTTATAAAGCTTTAAAAAATATATTTATTTATTAGCTAATTCTCTGACCTGGCTGATATTGATAATGAATCAAGAGTATCAGGTAATTTATCAATTGTTTACTTGTGGAAAATATAGAAAAACCTAAATCAAGAACTAAGGGAAAACATGTACTGGTAATTATTTTTCCAGCAAAATTATTTTGTAAAGTGTTTGTTGTTTTACAGAAGGTAGAGAAAGCATTAGTTTTCGACAGCTAGCCTTTTTTTTTTTTAAATCCTCACCTGTGGATATTTTTTCCACTGCTTTTTCAGAGAGAGTAGAGGGAAAGAGAGAAACATCGATATGAGAGAGGCACATCAACATGCCCCAGCTGGACCTGGGGATAAATCCTGCAACCAAAGTATATGCCCCTGGGCCGGAATTGAACCTGGGACCCTTCAATCCCAGGGCCAACACTCTAACCACTGAGCCAAACCAGCTAGGGCAACAGCTACCCATTTTTATTTCAGTTTTCTAAGTTTATGGAAATATTTGTCGGGAAAGCTTAATCACTTTATTTTGCCAGAAAATTTTCTGCATCTAAAACTTGTTTTTGCCTTAGAATACATTTTGCTAAAAATTGACTTTTCTAATTATCTTTCATTATCTCAGATCTCCCACTAATATCTTTCATGCATCTGCTCATCAAGTTGCACAGATTTCCAAATGGGATTAGCAGTCTTAACAACTTTGCTGTTAGCTACAGTCACCAAGAGCATCTTTTGAGGATGTTTTGCTTATCTACTGCTTTAGCAAATGTTTTATTATTTTAGTATCATTTGGTGGGTAACAATCTGGAATTTACATCTGACGCATGAATTTCATATTTTTAAAAAGTGATACAGAAATTATTAATGATAATAATAAATACCAGAAGTAATTCATTTTTACTGTACTTATCCCAATTACTAAAACATTTTAAAGAAAGCAATCATTTAAATTTTTCTAAAACACTTATGCACATGTAATTTAATAGTATACATATTTAATAGTATGTGCATTTATATTTAAAAAAGATTTTTTGGAATCTGGGAAAGAAAGCCAACAAATTGCTTTTCTATGACACAGAAATACATAATTTCCCTCAAGAATTAGAGGGCGAACTCCAAGATAAGGTTTGTCTCTTTTGTTAAGAAAACATATTCTCATTTCTAGTAAACTGTTATTACAGAAAATAGAATAGTTGCTGAGTTGTTTTTCACTTTAAATAGTGTCCTCTTTCAATATGTAGTACTATTTTTTAAATATGTTTTTATTGATTTCAGAGAGAGCAAGACAGAGGACGAAAGAGATAGAAACAATAATGAGAGAAAGTCATTGATCGGCTGCCTCCTGCATGCCCCCTACTGGGGATCGAGCCTGCAACCCGGGCATGTGCCCTGACCGGGAATCGAACCATAACCTCCTGGGTCATGGGTTGATGCTCAACCACTGAGCCACGCCAGCCGGGCTGTAGTACTATTTTTTTAAACTTTGAGAACATTATCTTCTGAAATGCTTTTGATATTTATTTTTATGTCATACATACATCTTTAGCATGCCATTAATCTCTATCTACTTTGTAAAAAATAACGACTTCTTTTTTTATACTACATGGAATTGGATTTGCTTTAAAATATTTTTTTTCTTGTTTTGGGAAGCAACAGGTATTTAGATTATTGAATCTTACAAAGAGTTTCTACCTCACTTTGAAATGATGGTCTTTTCAGTCTACTCAAATTATTCTTTCTTTCCTTCCTTTCCCACTTCTTCCCTCTCAACTTTGTTCCTTCTGGGGTTATTTTCTTGCCTATTTTCTCTCTTACTTTCTTCCTTTCTCTCACTCCTTTTTGAAAGAAGGTGGCTTAAAAGGAGGCAGTCACTGACTCTTGGATCTGTTAAAGACTGTTTATAGCTTTTAGAGGCAACATGTAGCTTTATTTTTACTTGAAAGGTGGAATATTGCACATTCTGTTGACTTCAATACCAGGCTCATGGCTAGGTAACAGTAAATTTCAAAAATACCAACCCTGGCTGGGAGACCATAGATCAATAAATAGAACCTCAGGAGAACTGAGCTGTGATGATCTTTATTTTGAACTCTATACATAGGGTGACAGGGAGTAAAAACGCTCTTCACTGTGCAAAAAGGTGAAGTTCATTGTCTTACTTTCTTTATGGTTAGAGATCAAAACAGGAAGTGTCATTGTTAATAGGCAGAAACATTAAAGTTCTGTTCTTAAAAACACCTTGAACCTTCTTTCCCATGAGGACATTTTGAATGCAGGAACTTTGGGTGAGACCATATGGCTTCCTGAATTCTCTTCAAACAAAGTGGGAAGGTTTGTTTTTGTTTTAAAATGCAGTTAAAGGAAAGATATTTGCCATTTCAGAAGAGAACAACATTCAGTTCCTTTCAGATTTTTATGAGCATCTGTGATCATTTGTCACATATGGCTAAAAAATGACCGGTACTGATGAGATAGCATTTTATTTTTAGAGATCAGCCTAAACACACTTTCCCAAAATAATTTCTTTAAAGAAAATCTCTGCTTCCCTCCAGAGCAGTTCTGTCCATGGCTGCATGTGGATCCATATACTTTTATGATAAAGACCATCTTTTTACCTGAATATACTGATAGGGAAAGGCTTAAGCGTCATGGTTTCTGAAACTGGTGAAATAGAATTCCATTTCCTAGGTTCCATGTGCACAAATACTAATAAGCCGTTCTAATAACACTTGTTGGCTTGATATGATATTTTAACAAAGAGAAAAATGTCATAAGCCAGGAAGAAATAATGTGATAAATAGATATTTCTGTCTTTAAAGTTTCATTTCCAAACTTTCAAATTTTATCCGTCCATGTCTAATGGAAAACAAATGTTCTAGAGCAAAATAAGGACAGGCGTACCTTTTTTACAGGTACCCGTGAATCCAAGTTACTTCTTCTCTTTTCCTAGTGAAATAACACTATTTCAAATAAGGATATACTAATATGTTGAGGGAAATATTTTCAGCTCAAGTGCTTAATTAGAAGTTGATCTTTACTGGTAAGCTGCTATCATACTAAAAATACAGCTTAATACAGTAACAAAATAAAAGACAATTCCTCTGCCCTGGCTGGTGTGGCTCAGTTGTTGGAGTGTCTTCTCATGCACTCTGAGAGGTCACAGGTTCTATTCCCGGTCAGGGAACATGCCTGAGTTTAGGGCTCGATCCCCGGGGGGTCGGGGGGTGGGGGGGTGGGGGGAGGGGCATGAGAGAAACAGTCGATCGATGTTTCTCTCTCTCCCTCTCCCTTCCTCTCTCTCTAAAAAAATCAATAAAAACATTTAAAAATTTTTAAAGAGACAAATTCCCAGATAATAAACCATAAAATTAAGATAAAACTTTCTACACATCCAAATCCGGTCAGGGACTTGACCAAGGACACAATTTTATGTATCTTTCATTGTGGTCCTAAATATAGTTGTATTTGGAGTTCTTTATGTACTGATTTCTGCATATAATTGGAGAATAAGTTTTCTGACTTACCTATTGTATAGTATGATATGACTGGCCTTAATGAAAAATAAGAAGCATTTTGCAAAACTATTGAACTTGTCTAGGAACAGAGGGTGCTGGACCAAATCTCCTAATTTAGTAATCAACTAGAACTTTTTTTAGTTTTTTCTACCATCAAAGTGTAGAAGATGTAAAATTATAGGAACAGAATGACCCCCACAAGAGGTCTCTTTGTCCCACACATATTACTGTAGCAGAATTTGCTTGAAATTCCATTTGTCATCTACAGAAATGAAGGGAAACCTCAAGAGTTAGCAGAGTAGAAGACAAGAAGGGACTAAGCCTCAAATCTCAGTGTTTCAGAGAATGATGTGATCACAGGGTTAGCTAGTTTACCCTTCCCAGCCTTGTTTTTCTCTGAGTTCATGGTGCTTCTGTTAACTTTTTGTTTTATAAGGTTTGTTGGAAATATAATGAGCTTTATTTATGCAGTTATTTTGAAATTGTGGGGAAGTTAAAAGGAAGTACACACTTGATTGTATGATCAAAGTTCTATTTAACAACTCTGGGATCCTTATAGGAAGAAATTAACTTAAAAAAACTTTACATTTAAAAAGTATTTTATGGCATACACAGTACTTTCAAATAAAATTATTTCATTTGAACATACGTTGAGGGAGGTCCAGGATCACAGAATGAGTTACTAGCAGCAGAGCTATGACCATAAATTATGCATCTCTTTCTCTTTCTATCTCTACATATGATTCTCTCTCTCTCTCTCTCTCTCTCTCTCTCTCTCTCTCTCTCCCTCCCCCCATTCCATGATTGAGTCTAAAACTTACTCTATGGATTTTTAACAACATAAAAAAACTAAAAGTTTTCTGAGGGCAAATTTGGTGCCCTATTTATTTTTGCATCCAATGTAGGTATTCAGCTGTTTGTTGAATGAATGAATGAATGAATGAATGAAATAAAATAACACAAAATGAAACAAAATTTTTCAGACACTAAAGTAAATAAAAATAGAAGATTAATATTGTAGATTTTAGACAACTATTGAGAAAATCAAGGACTGTATTAGATGCTTTCTAATCTATCTGTCATCTATCTTATTAGCCTCACACCATATAATACACTTTATCATCTATTATTATTTACAAATTTTCAGGTCACTAAGTCATAATTATTATGTCGAAAGACTCTGTTTTGTTGACAACGTGGAGTTAGAATTCATCTTCAGTAGCATAAGGTTTACTGGAATACAACAAATAAAAATGGTCATAATTACCTGTCACATCAGGGAGAGTACAAGACTATTAACTCATATTATATTTACATCAATTTTCATTATTTTGCTGTTATATATTTTGAAATAAATTGTGAAGGTTTATGAAAACATCAACTGATCATTTTTTTATATTATTCCATCAGCATGACTTATCCATGACTAGATTTCAACTGGCCATGCTTAGATAAAACAAGTTTTCATACATATATTTCTTTCTACCTGCATGTTTGGGTAAAGATCCTGAATGTGTTGAGCTTTATTTTATTTTTTGTAAAGTCTCTACAAGTAAATATTTCTGTATGTGACTTGGAAGAAAATTTCGAGGAACAACTAATTATTTATTTCATGCTAATAAATATTGGGTTTAAATACTAGCAAGATACACTAAGGAAAACAAATCTCAAAGAACTTACCAATTTTACAAAGCCAAACCCATAAAACAAATAAAGATGGAATATCTAGGATCTGACTTAGATTCTCTAGATGCATACCAAAGAAATTACTAGAAAAATGTCCCAAGCTGTAACTTTGCCAATTTAGCGACTGCTGTCAAGTAACATTACATGATGCCATCTAGTGACAAGTGACCAACATAGGATTAATCCCATAGAAATGACAGGGTGAGGAGGTGAAATTCCCAGGATTTTATATGTTAAGGGAAAAAGCCTTCTGAGAGTATTAACTCTGATAGATTAGTATTCTCTCTCGGTACACAGAGTGTATGAGAATGCATCACTGATCTGCAGCTTGGGGGTTTTCAGTCTGAAATACGGCATTGCCACCTACCTCCAAATCTGCACCCCTGCCGCCCGCGGCCGCTGCCCTTCGCCACGCGGTCCTCGGCTGAACTCAGGCCCGGGAGCGCTGTCCAAGTCGCAGCCCCGTACAGTGACAGGTGGTGGAAGTGCAGCACTTTACAAACTGGTCTCAACAAATTAAAAAAAAAAAGAAAGAACTTCGCAAAAGGGAACCAAGATGATTCCTGAAACAATCTGTGCCCAATAAAAAATAACAACAATAATAAATAAGAAGTTCAAAGAGTAAAACTAAAATAGGGACCAGAGGAAATCATCTTTGTTTTTCTTGGCCAAAGACTGTGCAGACCTGATGCTGTCTTGTTCCTTGCACCGAATCTCACTGGAAATGCCTGCGACCTCTCTCTGAATGGCTCTAGCATTGTGCCCTGAGGGAAATAATTTTCTCCAAGTTATCTCATCTTTTGTAAGCAGATGGCATAGTTTTTTTTTTGTTTTTTTTTTTAAGAGAAAGACCAACAATCTGTCGACTGTGGAAATCTCATAGTCCAATAGTTCCTTTTTGGTTAATTTTACCCAACTAGATTTACCAGCACGGCTGCCATAGATACATGTCAGAGCCGGAGACACTTGCTGCGTTCACATGTATCTGTTTAAAGCTCAGGAGGAATATGTTGTCGGTTGCCTTAGACTATTAAGTTAAAAAACCTTTGTGAGATGAAAAAGGAAAGCTTATCAGAGTCTCAGCTTCAAGTGTGTTTAGCTGTTTTCTTTTTACTGTTGCCGACATGCTGTGATTGGAGCACAATGTGTGGAAATTGCATAACCATTATTTCCACAAATCAAAGCTATTGAGAATTGGGAAGGCCTGGCAGGAGCTGCTGCATGAGACATTCATTTAAAAATTTCTGCCTTTATGTCTAAAGTTTTCCTTCTTTTTAAAAACTATTGTTCAGTTTTAACCATCACAGAGCTTTGTTTTGTTTTTTAACTAAAATCACAATTAACCACAGGCCAAATGATATATTTTGAAAAGTGTTTTCTCTCTGTTTCTTATTTTTATCCTTAGTTCAACTTTATTTTATTATTTTTGGTGTCTTGGACTAGTCTCAGCAAAGGACTCTTAAGTCAAGCGTTGGAACCACCAAGAAAACTTTTGGTGTGTGGTCACTTTGGCAGCACACAACTAAAATGGGAAGGGACAGAGAAGATTAGAGATTAGAATGGCCCCTGTGTGGAAATGACAGGAAAATGTGTGAAGTGTTACATATTTAAAAAAAAAAAAGAAAGAAAGAAAGAAAAAAGAAGAAGAAAGGAAAAGAAAGAAAACATTTGGTGCAATTTCCATGCCTTAGGGGGAAGTTTTGATGCCTTCAGCCTTGTCCATTCCAGTTTTGGGGGGCTACTGGCAGTGCTTTCTCTACTTCTTTCACATTTAAAATAGCAACCAGTCAGATGGTTATTTGGGTCGAAGTGAGCCAGAAGGCATTATCAGAGAGTGAAGGAAAACACTACTTCTGGCTGAGTTTCTCTTTTGCTCAGCAGAGGTTTAGTTGTATCACAGGTTCTGTTGAGAACTTAAAAACGTCCCTGTTTCCAGCGAACACATCTGGAGTTGGGCTGGAGATGAATGAGATGGGATGGGAATCTCTAACACCCTCTTGGAAATCAGAAGGTGAAAGTGAAGAATTTGCTTAAAAGTGAAATGTGGTTCTGTTGGGAAAAATTTTACTGGGGTATTCGGTTAAGCTCTTTCAATATTTAAACTCATTTTGAGGAAGTAATAGTCTGTAAAAAAAGGACACTTTTCATTTATAATGAGCATAAATATCCTCTTAGGTTCAAGATTCATGGTGAAAGATTGTTTTCTTCTGTAATGTTTCTGCTTCAAGCAGTGTCTCAGTGTTCTATAAAGTAAATTTCAGAGTTTATAAGGTTAAAATAGCGATTAAAGCAAAAATCTATGATCCAGTTTAATTTTTGAATCATGTTGGTAATGTTTCTTTTATCTTTAAATTTGGTGCCACTTTCTTCCTATCATTTTTACCCCTGGGATTTTTCTGGTTAGAGATGTATATAATTGCCTTTCTGCCCACATTTATCTTCCAAAAGAATCTGTTCCCACCCACAAACCCTGCTGAACAGATGGGCCTCGTCATCCATGATTATATCAGATGGTCCTACTCCCCTGGCTGTAGGTGAGAAGGACTGGTATGTGGAGACCCACTGTGAGAGTCAATCCATAGGTTAGGCCAAGCCACTTAGATGATTTCATTTGAAAATTTTGAGCTAGGGCATAAGAATCAAAGATGGGTGATGGGAATTGGATTTGCAGAGTCACAGGTATTTGGTGTGAGAGTTATCCTATCATAAGCCTCAGCCGTGTGTAAATCAAATTTATGAGGGAACCCAAAGTAAACACCATGCATATGGAGCCAGCCTGAGATAGCGACATAGTAAAGACATGCAGAGAGAAGCAGTAACAAGAGCTCTAGTTGACAATTCCAAGATCCAACCTCCTTTCTACTTTCCAAATAAACATTACGGTGCATGGATTTTTGCTTTTGTTTTTGTTTTTTAAGCTGGATTGCCCAGCTCCAAGGGTAATTCCTGATTGTTTTAAACCAATCAACAATATCACATCCACTTGTTCATGTGATTGGTTCAGGGAAGGCATGTGAACCAATTAAGAGCAATGAGGTTAAGACAACAGTTGCAGGAGTTCTGGGGAAAATTTCTTTTCTCTAATCCATGGGAGCTGCCTCAAAAGTATTCTCTGCTTTTGTAGGTATCAACAAGAAAATGTGTAGCTCTGCTTGTTTCTGACTACCTTGTTTAAACTATTAAAGGAGGCAGTCTTAGATGAAAACCACGTCATGGAAGACAGAGTACAGCAAAGGAAAAATATGTCTTTGTTGAGATTATGGAGCCAACGTTTTTTTAAAGCTTATCTAATTTTTGGGTTTCTCAGTCATATAAGCCACTAAATCCCTTTAATTGCTTAAATAGTTTGGCTGGATTTTTAAAAAAAATTATAACAGATTTTAAATTTGAGTGAGACTAATGATTTTCTAGGTCTCAGAAGACCAAGCAATCCTTTGAATCTCACCAATCCCTAAGTGGAGCACCATTCTCTCCACTGTGTTTGCCTGGTTCTGTGTCATCCAGTGAAGTTCCTGGAGCATTCTAGTTGCATCATCAGTGTTTATTAAATAATAAGTCCCCTCTTCTCTTACTCTCCAGTAATAATTTCTGCATACAATCCTTGCTAGCAGTACATTTTGAGGAGGCATCTGACTCTCAGGTTATGTGAAGTGGTCTTGGAGAAGATTAAAGACAACTAAACTAGTAATGAAATGAGAGTGATTAAGGAAGAACCAGTAAACTTCACCAAGGTTGGGAAAAGCAGAGTTATAGCGCTATGAAAACAGACAGTATGACACATACATATTCTACACACACCTTCATTCCTACCTTGATAAGAATTCATACTCCGCATTTGAAATACAAGTTGATAGAAAAAAAAGATATTTTCTCATAGTCAAAATCAAGGGGTGTACTTAGAGCTTTGACACATTACTTCACTTAATCTGGACAGCCCTGCCTGGATCATTAGTTTCATCATATAAATGGGGAAGATGAGGAAGAGAGATTGCCCAAGATAATAAGTGACAGAGCTAAGATTGGAATTACAAGGTCTACTATTACTTTATGATGATCATCAAATGTGATTAATTTATGACCTCTCGGGCCTTGCCAGGTCGGAGCTCTTTTAAAGTATATAATAGCATGCATAGAATATCTCTTTGGAAAAATCATAAGACGCTAGTAACCTAGGAATGCTAGGAATGATAATTCCTCCAGTAATTTGTTCCTTCCAGAAATGCTAATTGGGTGACTAGGAATGGGAAATATGTATTTTCCATTTACCAACGTTTTGTCCCTTTTGACATTTGACATTTGAATTATATGTTTATATTGCTTTATCCAAAAAAGTGATTTTTTTAAATTAAAAATAACTTTTCTGTTTTTTCTTGTTTAAATATGTTTTTATTGATTTGAGAGAGGGAGAAGAAGGGGGAAAGAGAGAGAGAGAGAGAGAGAGAGAGAGAGAGAGAAACATTGATGAGTCATTGATTGGCTGCCTCCTGCATGCCCCCTACTGGGAATTGAGTTCACAACCCAGGCATGTACCCTGACCAGGAATCTAACTGGCAGTGTCTCGGTGCATGGGACAATGCTGAACCAACTGAGCACATTGACCACAGCTAACAATAATTTTTAAATTACAATTGACATTTAATATTATATTAGTTTCAGGTGTACAGCATAGTGGTTAGACATTTATATAATTTATGACGTGATCCCCCCAATAATTCTAGTACCCCTGACAACACAATTATTACAATATAGTTATTACAATATTATTGACTATATTCCTATGCTATACTTTACATCACCGTAACTACTTTAGATGCCACATATACATGAAATCATATGGAATTTGTCTTTCCCTGTCTGACTTATTTCACTTAGTATAATACCCTCTAGATCCATCCTTGTCACAAATGGCAAGATTTCACTCTTTTATACTGGCTGAGTAGTATTCCAATGTATATGTGTACCACACATTGTCTTTATCCATTTATCTCTCAATGGACACTTAGGTTGCTTCCAGATGTTGGCTATTGAAAAAAATGCTACAATAAACATAGGCGTGAATATGTCTTTTCAAATTACTATTTTGAGTTTCTTTGGATAAATACTCAGAAGTAAAATTGCTGGGTCTTTCTATGCCTTTGTTTTAAAGTCTATTTTGTCTGATATAAGTATTGCCACCCCAGCTTTTTTTCATTTTCATTTGCATGAAATATGGTTTTCCATCCCTTTACTGTCTGTGTGTGTCTTTTCATCTGAAGTAGGTCTCTTGTAGGCAGCATATGTATGGGTCTTGTTTTCTTATCTATTTAGCTACCCAATGTCTTTTGCTTGGAGCATTTAATCCATATACATTTAAGGTGATTATTGATAGGACTGTATTTATTGCCATTTTATTGTTTATAACTGTGTTCATCTGTTGTTGTTTTGTTCTTTTTAATTTTCTTCTTCATCTTCTTTTTAAAGAAGACCCTTTAACATTTCTTATAATACTGGTTTGGTGGTGATGAACACCTTTAGCTATTTCTCTTTTATTTATTTATTTTTCCATGACAGTTTACATTCAATATTATTCTGTATTCATTTCAGATGTACAGCATAGTGGTTAGACAATCATTTACTTTGCAGAATGGTTCCCCCCATACTTCAAGTACCCACATGGCCCCATACATAGTTATTATGACATTATCGACTATATTCCCTATGCTATAATTTACATCTCTGTGACTATTCTGTAACTACCAATTTGTACTTCTTAATTCCTTTACCTTTTTCACTCAGCCTTCCAACCCACCTCCCCTTCTGTCAACCGTCAACCTATTCTCTATATCTATGAGTCTTTCTATTTTATTTTGTTCTTTAGATCCCATGTATGTGTGAAATCATACGGTATTTGTCTCTCTGTAGTTTTTTCTTATCTGGGAAGCTCTTTATCTCTCTTTCTATTAAATGATAGCCTTGCTGGGTAGAGTAATCTTGGCGTGCAAAATTTCTGTTGAGAAGTCAGCTGACAGTCTTATGAGAGCTCCCTTGTATGTCACTGTTTTTCTCTTGATGCTTCTGAAATTCTCTCTCTGTCCTTAACCTTTGCCATTTTAATTATGAAGAGTCTTGGTGTGGGCCTCTTAGATTTATCTTGTTTGGGACTCTCTGTGCTTCCTGGACTTGTTTGTCTTTTTCCTTTACCAGGTTAGGGAAGTTTTCAGTCATTATTTATTCAAATAGGTTCATGATCCCTTGCTCTCTCTCTTCTCCCTCTGTCACCCCTATGATGTGGATGTTGTTTTGCTTCATGTTGTCCCAAAGGTCCCTTAAACTATCCTCATTTTTTAAAGTTCTTGTTTCTTTTTGCTGCTCTAAATTGGATGTTTTCCATTACCTTATCTTCCAAATCACTGATTTGATCCTCTGCTTCATCTACTCTGCTGTTTATTCCATCTCATGTATTCTTCATTTCAGTTACTGTGTACTTTATTTGTGACTTTTTTTTTTATGGTGTCTATCTCTTTGGGTAAGTTCTCACTGAATTAATCTATTCTTCCCCTAATTCATTGAGCATCCTTTTAACCAGTGTTTTGAACTCTATATCTGGTAGATTACTTGCCTCCATTTTGTGTAGCTCTTTTTCTAGAATTTTGTTCTATTCTTTCACTTGGGATATGTTTCTTTTTCTCCTCATTTTTGCTGACTCCCTGTGTTTTTTTTCTACATATTAGGTAGATTTGCTACATCCCCCAGTCTTGTCTGGGGTGGCCTTATGTAGTTGGTGTCCAGTGGAGCCCAGTGACACAGTCTCTCTGGTCACCTGAGCCAGGTGCTCTAGGGATGTCCGTTGTGTGAGCTGTGTGTGCCCTCCTGTTATAGTTGAGCCGTGATTGCTGTTGATCCTTAGGCTGACTGGCTGTGGGGACTGGCCATGACTACCACAGACAAGCTGTTGTGTGCAGGCTGACCCCAAAGAGTGGGATTTGCTCGAGTGGGCCTTTGGTGCCTGCTGAGTCCACCAAAAAAGTGATATATGCTCAAAAAAGCATACCATGAAAATTTTTTATTTGATAAAATAATAGACTTGTATTAGGTGAGTTGGAGATCTTTTCTAGCTCTAAAATTATTTTATTGTGTAGTTTCATGAAAGGTCTCCCAGTTTTAGAGAATACAAGGTTCTTGCACTGAATGTTCTCTCAAATCACTGAAACTGCCTAAAAGGATCTTTAAAAGGTTACTTATATTTCTGGCAGTATCAGTAGCTTTTTTTTTTTTTTAAGTCAGATGAATTAAATTAAATTTGGAAGTTAACCTTCAGATTCAGATTAGGCCTAATGTTACTAGGGGGACTAGCTAGTATTTTCACTTGAAAAGAGATATCTGTAATATTTTGAACAATAAAAAAATAAAATAAAATAAAAATAAAAAAGAAACAATTTGACAAGGAATTAGCAGAATAAAAAGTTAGAATTAAAACATATTACTACAATTTTTTTAAATAATAAAGCTGAAATTACTTTAAAAAAAAAAAAGAATAACTTTGTTGTGATTAACACCAAACATCCTAAGGAGTGTAGAGAGAGCAGCAGTTTGGAGTCCAGCAATTAATCACTCCAGATATGTCCCATGGGTGAGGACAAGCTAAAGGCAAGCATGCTTTGCACATTTTATTTTCTCGAGTACACAGCAGGCATCTTGTAAAATCACTAGGACAGGCCCCACAACCATAACAAAGGAAGATAAAGAAAATTCATGTGCGCAAGCACTGGCAGTTTGCCTTCATTCTCTAATGGCAAACCCTATAGGAGACAGGAACCCTTTGGAGTTGACCTTGTCTCTTTTTACCAAAGACAGTCTAGTATGTGCATATGTCTGTTTAAACTAAATGCTTTACATTTATGAAATCTTTCAAGCATCAGAGATCCTGGTTGAATGTTATCATAAGAAGCCATTCTGTCAAACATGACATAATTTTTCAGTACACCTACTTCGGTATTTATATTTTGGAGTCTCCCAAAACACTAAAAACAATGAAAGCCTTTTAATGCACTAACGTGATCATAAATATGAACCATGCAGCTAAGCTCCGCTGTTCTTAGCATTGAAGATAGTCGCATTTAATTTTGCTGCTATAGAAAGCAAATCAGTTCTGCTAAGTAAAACCCACAGTATTTTGCACATTATTTTTCTGAATTCTTCCTGTCTATTTTAGTACTTGAAATGCTAAAAAATTTTGTCACAACATTCTCTTTGGAAAAGTCTTTGTGCTGTCTTTTGATCTCTGCTACTGGTTCACAAGTCATTCTTGGCTGAGTTATCAAGCAGGAGAGGGATTTTAAACTTTTTTTTTTTTTTAAAGGTATCTTTATTGATTTCAGGGAGAGGAAGTGAGAGGGAGAGAGAGACAGAAACATTAGTGATGAGAGAGTCATCATTGATCGGCTGCCTCCTGCACACCCAAGGAAATTTTATTTATGGAATTTTGTATTATTTTTTCTACCCACCATGCTGCATTTCCTCCTCTGAGGCCTCAGAGTTCTGCTGCAAGTTACAAGAGTAAGAGGCAATGACAGCCTGTGCTAAGACCTCAGCATTATAAGCAGAGGGCCTCTAAGTGAGATCCCAGCTTGAAAGGGATTTATGCCCTTTTGTGTGAGATGTTATCCCTAGAACCTTAACTTTTATGAGAGAAGACTAGAAATGCACCAGTGGAAAAATCCATTGTGTGCTTGTGGCTGGAAACCCAATAAACCTGAAGGAAATGCCTTTCATGCCTTTGTTTCTCTTTGCCCACAAGAAGCTTCTGTAGATAACCTCTCCAAGTCAGACCAGGAATTTTGTGCAACCTGCACTAGATTTCGCAACAGTGGTGCTGAATGGAATGCACTGGCTGAACCACTTGGGGTTATCGTCACACCTGAATCTACCAATGTTGGTATCAGGCCTTACATGGTTGTGTAAACCAGCCAGTTTGACAGATTTCCCCCCTTATTCTTATCCTTCAACTCTAGCATGACATTTAGTTCCTCTTCCTCTGTTCCTATTTGATCATAGCTTGAGGTTGTGTCATTGCTCCATAGATTCAGTTGTCTCATTTAGATCATCACCATGAATATCCCCTGAGACCTTACTGTAAACTGTAATCTACAAAGTGGTTTCTTCTCTACCCGTGGCCTGACTTCTATTCCCTTTGTAACTGTATAATGGAAGAAAGTGGAATCCTTTGATAAAAGTAGTTCACAACCTTCTCTGTTTCATGGGGAGACCTCTTTGCCATTTGGCTTGTTACAGTTTTATAAAACACTGAGACTTTCCTTAATGAAGAGAACTCAGAAAGGCTCTATCTTGAACTTTGCTGAACTCAAATCAGGAGACCACAATACATAAAATCCATTAGTTTATGGAGACCCATAAGGGAAATCCTTAATACTCCATGGCTTAAGCTGTATGTAATTTTGAAATTACAGATGAAAATGCCTTCCTTAAAGGAATGTTTTTATGATTAGTGAGAAGATGTGCATAATGTGTTGTGAGTTCCTGGAGCAAAAGTTCCATATAAGGAAGCTATTATTATTCATTATTACCATCCAGATGCTGAGACTATGTATTTCCCAAGGACAAAATAAAATGTAGGAAGATGCACAAATTCCATATTATTAGAAAGCTCTAGGGAAACTAGCATATGGTAGCTATTCATTGATAAATATTCTAAATACATATTTATATGCTAAACTGACTATTGAAATTAGAGAGATGCCTTTGAGCACTCTCACCAGAATTCAGTGAGTTCCCTGGTGCACTAAGTGGAGAATTCTACAGGGGGTAGGTGGGTTCCTGCCAGTGTTTGGAATAGACCCCTTTCCTGTACTGTAGCTGGAAGCAACCATTAAGCAAAGAACCAGTAGGCGAGGCTCTTTCATTCACTGTTAATGGAAGTGAAACTTGGCAGAACCCTTTAAAAGAGGGCAATTTGGCAATACCCATCAAAACTGCAAAATCATATCCTCTTTGGCCTAGTTGCAGCTTGACAATTAGGAATTTACCCTATGGATATACTTGCATAGATAGCAACATTATTTACAGTGGCAAAAACTGGAAGACACCTAAATGTTTGTTAATAGGAGCATGATTATATAACGTTACTGTACTTACATTCAATGGTATATGATGCAATTTAAAGAAAGAATGAGGAAGATTTATATTTGCAGATATGGAAAGATCTCCAAGATATGATTTTCAACAAGATATAAAGCAATGTGTACAGTATGACTACACTTGTGGAAATAAGAAAAAGAAAATGTGTATAAGCTGGTGTATATAAAACATTTGTGTATACACAAAACAACCATTAGCTGTGGTTAATTTTGGGGAGAGAAACTTGGAGTTTTTATAAGAGGGAAAAACCATTTCCCTTATTAAATCATATATATATATATATATCCTTTAAAATTAGATTGTTTTTAAAGAAAGAAGGAATCCTCCTTTCCTTCTACTGCAGCCCAGAGGCAACTTGAAAAGCTATTGCTACTAGGCAGCTTGCAATGTGGTCAGTATTTTCTAGATAGAAGCACCTTGGATATCCACAGTGCTCTGGAAATCTCATTTTTATTCCAGAGTGATTTGATCAGAACCACCTGGTTTGCACATAAAACACCTGTGAGGTCAACTTCTCATTCTTCAAGTCAGGGTGAGGGTGTAGGGACAAAATGGTATTTGTTTTCCAATCTCATCATCTGCAACTGTGTTTTAAAAATTCTATTTGCTTTCATGTCACCTAAAAAAACACCTATGTAATTTATGGTCACAGATCTTCACTTAAAGTTGTTACAAGTGTATTAAAGGCTATAAATGTTGTCTTTTTCTCCTCCCCCTTCATAAAACATGTGTGTGTTTTTTCATAGTTAACAATTTTAGCTTGAGCATGTACTTTTTGTTGTTGTTGTTTATTTTTGTTTAAAATATTACAGATGTCCCTTTTTCTCCCCAATGACCTGTTCCACCCTGTCCCAGCCCCCTCCCCAGTCCCTCTCCACACCATTGTCCGTGTCCTTGGGTTGTGCATATATGCATATAAATTCTTTGGTTACTCTCTCCCCCTCCACCCACCCGCCCTCCTCCATCCCTCTGACATTCATCAGTCTCATCTATGCTTCCATGTCATTGAATCTATTCTGTCCATCAGTTTATTAAGTTCTTTAGATTCCACATATGAGATCATGTGATGTTTGTCTTTCTCTGCCAGGCTTATTTCCCTTAGCATAATATTCTCCAGGTCCATCCATACTGTCCCAAAGGGTACGAGATCCTTCTTCTTTACAGCTGCATAGTATTCCATGGTGTAAATGTCCCACGGCTTTTTTATCCACTCATCTACTGATGGGCAGTTAGGCTGTTCCCAGATCTTCGCTATTGTAAATGCTTGAGCATGTACTTTTAAAGGACTACTCTTCCAACAAAAATATGAAAACCTAACAGGTATTTTTTTTTATGATAGCTTTTCTTATATGAAAATAGCATGTCATATATATCTGCAAAAATGTACTTATAAATATACGATTATTACAAGTGTACAATTACAAAAATATACAATTATGAAGGAATCTTACCCTTCAGTTTGTTACAATCAATGCATTATATGAAAATTATTTCAGGTTTCTAATTTTAAAGGAATTTAAAACTAGTTGCTAAAAAGATTCACAGTACAGTCATGTTGGACACACTCTGCAAATATGTAAGTATGAATCATTATTAGAGAATTACTACATCATTTATGAGCAGAGTAACTTAGTCTTATCATTACCTTACTCTTCATGTTGGTTTCTTACACAATAGCCCATATTCAGGGAGAAAAAATAATCTTCAAACTTGAAGTATGCTCAAATCAAAACAGGTCCTATGATAATGGCTGAACCCAATGCTTTGGCATGTGTCATTCACAATGCATGTGTAAAATCACTGTGATGTAACTGAAAAAGCAAAATATTGCTGGTCTCTACCTTGATCCACTTGGGCTGGCTTGAGACCATGAGATGTAATTGATATGTAAAATCATTCTCTTTCTTTAGTATATAAGCCTGTGTGACACTTACATGGTTAAGAATTGGCTTCATTTTTAATGGTTTTATATATATATATATATATATATATAATGGGCTTGATTTTCTTCATATTCCTGTCCGAGGAGCAAAGCATTATCATTTTATGAAGCTGAAGAGCAGTAGTTCTCGGCATGTGGTCCCTGCCTCAGCAGACTTAAATCACCTGAGGGCTTGTTAGAACTACTAATTCTTGAACCTCGCCCCAGACTTACTGAGTCAGAAGCTCTGGGTGTGGGCCCCAACTGTCTGTGTTTAACAATCCCTGGAGCTAGAGAGCCACTCCGGTGTAGGAACTTATACAGCACAGAACCAAGCCCTGCAAGATACCTTGCAATACCTCTGACCCTGTAATGAGAGGATGTCTGCTCTCAACTTGTCTACACGCTCCAGAGCAGTTAAGTTGAGAAGTCAGGGACTCGACAGCCTGCGTCTGAGTCACATGGAGGAGGTGTGAAGGTGCAGTTTCCTGGACCTCTCTGAGGCAGGGCCTGGGAATCTGCATTTGAAGCACACATCCCAACCCATATGTAGAAACTGGACTAAAGTTCCAATGCCACTGCTGAATTTCTTGACAGAAACTCTTATTTAGTTCTTACTGTGCTTTTCTATGCTTTCGTTCTGGCATTTCCCCCATTATCCGCGCTCCTTACCTCTGTGGCATTACCACTGCCTCTGCCTTTGGAAAGGGGTAGGTGATGGGTAGAACTGGGGTACAGGATGCCAATAATACATTTTTTAAAAATTTGTATTATTACTTGACATGCTTCCTCCCACCGTATGTGTGAACAACTGGAAGGTGACTGAATTGGAAGAAAATGCTACATTTTCATGTTAAGGACAATTGTCCAGTGGCCGCCTTCCTGCACTCCCGGCTTCTGGGCTCTGCTGCACCATCTGAGAGCTTCCAGTTGGTCCAAGGGCCAAACCAGGGGACTCTTCATTTTTATCTTTTGAGTTCCCAGATGATTCAACGTTTGAACACGTCCTTCGTCCTGAGATTCTTACGTTCCTTACCGCTGTTGGGCATCATTTCTGCTGACTCATTTCCAGCCTTTCTTGGAATCTTTTTCTCTGTCCACTGCTCATGTCCTGCTTTTCCTCAGTTTCTTCCCTTGTCTCTCTCTTTCACCAGTCTCTCTCTCTCTACCATCTCTATGTCCATCTATCACTGTTTCTACCTCTCTCTCTATTCCTCCCTCCCTCCTTTTCTCTCTTTTAATACAGGGTGGGGCACAAGTAGGTTTACAGTTGTTCATGTGGGAAATAATACAATAATTAATAAATAATACAAGAACCAACTGTTTTGTGTATTCACAGCTGCAAACCTACCTTTGCCCTATCCTGTGTTGTTAAGTGTTTACTATGGGTCAGGTATTTTTCTAGGCACTTTGCATAGAATAACTCAGTTGGTTTTTATAATATTTCACATTTGCAGGAACGGAAGTAGAGAAGTAGGTTAATTTGCCTGACTTGTTACCTAGCTAGTTAACAAAGGAACTGTTGATTTGAACCCTGACATTCCGGCTCCAGAGCCTGGGCCTTCTTTTCTTAATCTATAAACCCATGTCTTTGGCTTCAAAGCTTATTTATTTTACCTCTAACTGTAGTCTCTGTTGCTCACTGGACAACTTCACTGGCTTTTCCCCATAGGTACTGAATTGTTAATATTCCCACAATGAACTTATTATCTTCGTTGCCTTATTTTCCACCTTATTTAATGGCATCTCTGTTCTCCTTGTCACCAGTGCAAGAAACCTGGGAGCTGTCCTCTGGTTCTTCCTTCCTGATTCTCCGTATCTAAGTGGTGATCGGATCCAGTTTCGTCCACTCCCTTATCATTTTTATTTTATTTCTGTTGCCTCTTCTTCTCTACTGCTACCACATCTGCACTTTGGGATTACAGGAATATTATTTTCATCCTCTTGAGCAAAAGATTTGTTTTCATTTTAAGAAATTGTGAGTCTTTTCAATGATAACATCCCCATCTTTGAATGATCTACTATGAAGCATGGAGCCATACATGAAGGCTACTTATAAGAAATCCATAGGAATTTATGGAATGATTTTCAGAATTCTCTCTTGCCATCATCATATATACTCTCCACATGTTTTTTCCTTGGACTTGTTTTTAATGTTATTTATACCATTGTACTCACAATAAATTACTTGCAGTTCCTCCAAATTTGCATCTATCATCTATCTATCTATATCTATCTATCTCTCTATCATCTATCTCTCTATCATCTATCTATCTATCTATCTATCTATCTATCTATCTATCTATCTATCTATCTATCATCTATCTATCTATCTATCTATCTATCTATCTATCTATCTATCTATCATCTATCTATTATCTATCTATCTATCTATCATCTATCTATCTATCTATCATCTATCTATCATCTATCAATCATCTATCTATATCTATCTATCTATCATCTATCTATCTATCTATCTATCTATCTATCTATCTATCTATCTATCTATCTATCATCTATCATCTATCTGTCATCTATATCTATCTATCTATCTATCTATCTATCTATCTATCTATCATCTATCTATCTATCTATCATCATCATCATCTATCTATCATCTATCTATCTATCTATCTATCTATCTATCTATCTATCTATCTATCATCTATCTATCTCTATCTATCTATCTATCATCTATCTATCTATCTATCATCTATCATCTATATCTATCTATCTATCTATCTATCTATCTATCTATCTATCTATCTATCTATCATCTATCTATCTATCATCATCTATCTATCTATCATCTATCTATCTATCATCATCTATCTATCTATCATCTATCACCATCCATCTATCTATCTATCTATCTAGACTCATGCTGAAATGTCCTTTCCCACTTTGCATTTTTCAAGCATCAACTCAGGATCATTTTATTCTGAAAATTGTTTATGACACCTAACTTATGTTACCTCGATAAGACATATAAGCTTTTTGATCTTAACACTTATGGCTCTTATTTAATTCTTTTTGTCCCTTTCGAAGTATAATCTCTAAACAGGACTATATCTTCCTATCTCTCCATTCTCAGTGGCCTAATATAGGATCTACAACCAGAACTGGCTCATGAAGTAATTCTAAAAATAATAAAAGTCATCCTTACTGAGCAATTACCATGTGACAATGACAGGCCAAACTTCAACAACATCTCAATGAGAACTACATATTCCACTTCTATATTTTGAAGATTTCTATAATTTTGTAATACTTCAAAATCATCTTAAGACCTGTTTTTCTGCAATCATAATGGTAAAACACTTAAAAAACAAGTATGTTTTACACACTGGTTCCAAGAATGTAGGAAGTCGTGTAAACCACATCCTACTCTCAGAAGAACCAATGAAGACAGTGAGTAATGACATGAGAAAGGCAAGGGTAAGGAAGGGTGAGTGATGATGTGGACCTGGCCCTGTGAGGGTTTATCAGCAGTGAGCTGTGCATAGAAATGACAAATTCTCTGTGTTTTCACACAACCAAGTCAGGCAATTTTAGGCTTATCTGTGGGAATGGGACCAAGAAAACAGGAAATTGCTTTGCTGCTCCCAATTTTAGTTTCTTAGGACTGCTATTACAAGGTACCAAAACCTTAATGACTTAAACAACAAAAGTTTATTGTCTCAATGTTCTGGAGGCTAGCAGTCTGAAATCAAGGCGTTGGCAGGATTGGTTTTTTCTGAGGGAGACACTGACTCTCTCCTACCTTCTGGTGGTTGCTTGCAATCTTTGGCATTCCTTGTCTTAGCTGCGTCATGCCAGTCTCTGCCTCCATTGTCACATGGCCTTCTTCCCTCTGTGTGTCTAAATTTCTGTCTTTTTATAAGGATACCCTAATCTAGTATGACCCTAACTTGATTACATCACAAAGGCCCTATTTCCATAAGTTCACATTCACAGGTTCCAGGGATTAGGATTTGAGTATATCTTTTTCAATTCAATCCACAACATCCCCTCAAATTCCCTATGAGCATAAGCTCAGCAGATAGACCTTTATGCTGCTTTGTGGGTGATGGTGTTAAGGGTAGCAAAGAAGTGAACATGGGCAGGAAATACTGTGTCGCAAATCCCCCACCACTTTGCCCATTCAGGGAGATGAAGCAAAGAAACATTATTTATTTTTACTTGTTTTAGGTTCTGAAATTCTATTTGAAATAAATACATACTTTGAGTTTAATTAAAATAATTCTAAAACATATATTTGCTATAAAGCTTTAGAATCAAGTGTTTATATATATATATATATACATATATATATGTATATATATATATGTATATATATAATTTTAAAACATTTTATTGTGGACATTTTTTAATATACACAAAAGTTGAGAAAACTAAATATTGAAGCTCCATGTATTCACTGTTCAGCTCCAACCACTATCAGCATTTGGTGTCTTGCTTCGTCTATCTCCTACCCCCATTAGTTTTTTCTTTTTCTAGAACATTTGTAAGCAAAACCGACACATCATGTCTTTTCACTTGTAAAGGCTTCAGAATGTATTTCCCATAGAGGAGGTCAGTGGATTATGTAAAAGAAAGCCCTTCAGTGTTCAATAGAATCGCACTCCTAAGGGACAGATTCTTCTCTCATGTAGATTAGACTGTTTGCTCACATTTAGCATCTGAAATGAATAATCCCCTCTCCCCTACTCCACTACCCCCTACTTCTCCGGAGACTGTACACTTTTGTACTTAAATGAATCACTGTTTTAGTTTCATATTGCTTTGTAACCAGTTACCCCAAAATTTAGCAGCTTGAAACAACACATATTTATCATCTCAAGTTTCTGAGAGTCATGAATTTAGAAGCATTTTAGTTGGGTGATCAGGATAAGAGTCTCTCATGAAGTTGAAGTAAAGATGTCAGTGGAGCTTCATCATCTGAAAGCTTCACTTGGGCTAGAGGATCCGTTTTCAGGATGGCTCACCACATGGCAGGAGGCTTCACTTCCTATTAGCTGTTGGCAGGAGGCCACATGCAACTCTTTTTTATTTTTTAAAAAATGTGTTTTTATTGATTTTTTTTTTTGAGATAGAAAAAGGGAGAGGGAGAGGGAGAGGGAGAGGGAGAGGGAGAGGGGAGAGGGGAGAGGGGAGAGGGGAGAGGGGAGAGGGGAGAGGGGAGAGGGGAGAGGGGAGAGGGGAGAGGGGAGAGGGGAGAGGGGAGAGGGGAGAGGGGAGAGGGGAGAGGGGAGAGGGGAGAGGGGAGAGGGGAGAGGGGAGAGGGGAGAGGGGAGAGGGGAGAGGGGAGAGGGGAGAGGGGAGAGGGGAGAGGGGAGAGGGGAGAGGGGAGAGGGGAGAGGGGAGAGGGAGAGGGAGAGGGAGAGGGAGAGGGAGAGGGAGAGGGAGAGGGAGAGGGAGAGGGAGAGGGAGAGAAACATCAGTGCCCTGACTGGAAATCAAACCTGCAACTTTTCTGTGCATGGAATGATGCTCAACTGTTATAGGATAGTTAAGAGGCGAGGGAAGTTTCAGGGCACGAGGAATAGGGAAACTGAGGCAGGAAAATTAAACAAAGGCAAAAAGCTTTGCAGTCCGCTTGTAGCGGGACCTTATCTTGAGAACAAAGGGTTAAAACCTCTCCTTCTCAGAAAAGAATGCGGGAGAGGAGGAGGAAGGCAAGGGGGAGAGGAAGAATCGTAATTCAAACTAATCAGAGAGACTACTTAGTGTGAACCATCCTGGATCCGTTAAAACAGCAGGGAGGAGGGGGAAAGAAAGGGTGCCCATCGTTTAGTGAAGTCAGTAGTCTTGGGTTTGTCAAGATAAAGTTAGCAGGTACTTCTCATAAGTTGTGGGAAAACCATAACAAAGACTTAACCTGTACCAGGATATCTGGCAGATAATTTTTTTTTAAACTTATAGACAAATGAGTATATAAGGTGGAAACCATCCATCCCACTTGCTCTTCAGATTAGCTGAGAACCTGTCTGTGCTCCATAAGCCAGATGTATAGATTTGCTTGCCTTCCTTCACTGATAAATGTGTATGCTTTAATTTTTTAATTCATTTGCCTTAATGTTTTAATAAATTCATTTTATCACAAAGCAATCAAGGTCTCTCGTATAAAATCATTTATACGAGAAGACAAGAACTGAGGTTGGGAACAGCCCTCTCCCAGCTGACTCGGGGCTGTCCAATAACATTTCTCTGGTGTCTGTGAGAGGTGCCTGTCACACAACCATCTGAGCCACACTGGCCAGGGCCAGTTGCAACTCTCCAGAGAGTTGCTTGAGTATCATCATAAGATAGCAGCTGGCTTCCCCTAAAGTGAGTTACTCAAGAGAGAGCAGAGCCTTTTATGACCTAGCCTTGGTGGTCATACACTATCACATCTACCACAATCTGATTAATTAAGCCATCCAACAGATACTTATGTTTATTATGTCTCAGACATTGTTCTAGAAGGCAGGGATATGGTAATGAAGAAAACAGACAAAAACCCTCTACATTCTTGAAGCCTGCATTCTAGAAATGAAACAAAGCTGATTTTACTGACCTGTACAATTAACACGATTTGGGTTTTGCCATGCTTATTTCAGTAATGGTGATAGAGGTGTCACAGAGGCATCTCCATTTCTGGCACAGACTCCTCAGTGACCTATGCCATATACTATAAAACAGTAGATTAGGATGTGATCAGGGATGCAACTGAAATCGTGGCACAGGCAGTTTTTTGTGTTGAAAGTATCTGAACAATATGGGAGCTACTCCTATGACCTTGAACAATCTAGTCCTGTAGTCTGAGCCAGTGAGCTGATTTGCTTCAACAAAGTAAACTCATTTGTCTAGCCCAAGGGAAACATTTTACCAATTTTACAGTTGGATAGTTTCTTTTTTAAAAAAATGCATTAGTAGTTATTTCAACATTAAGATTTCCCATAAATTAAATCTGTGTAGACCTCCAGCAGAGCTAGAATTTCACCAAAATATTAGAGTCCTACTAATTACTATGTTAAGTAAATACTCATCCTCTCTGTAAATAATATGTGGTAATTTACTCTTCTGTGGATGTATAAATTAGGCCACCAGGAGGTTAACTAAATTGCTCAAGGTCACAGTATGTGGCAGGGTCAAATTGAATCTAAAACTTTGATTCCTAATTTAAAAATCAAATAATCACTTTCCCCATATTTAGCTATATATAATAACCTATATTTATAAATAAAAACCTATATATATATATAAATAATAGCTTATATATACAAATGATAGCCAATTTCTAGAAATAATTTATCTATTGTAACATCAATATGAATGTAGCTTTAATAGTGTTGGGGTTTATCCAGCAAGATGTATCGAGTGATTATTTTATTCTAATGATATGCAAGAATAGAAGACCTCAGGGAGATGAATGAGTTTTAGGTCAAAAAACATTTACATTTCCAAACTTATCCATCCATTTGCAAGATAAGGTATAGGGAAAAAATTAATTGAACTTTCCCTTTTGAGTTGTATTCTCCTTCTATGCCTGTATGAGCAAGAGTGGCCTGTGGGTAGCTTTTCTGAGCGACACAAAATACCTGATAGTTATTTTCTGACATTTGATGATGAAGTTCCAGAATTTGGGAGTCAGGTGTATATAGGGCAAGTTTTTACTTTTTATAATTTTTAGGACAAATACCACTCTTAATCCAATTATGACAGAGAAAGCCCAACTGCGTATTTACTGCTACTCTAATTGCCACCGGCACCATTGTCATTTGAATGTAGTGAAACACCCACCTGTATTTAAGTGTCTATGTCATTTATAGTGATGGCTGAAAAAGAAACAAAACAGAGATCCTGAAATGTTTCTCTAATACTTATAAAAGAAAGATGAGAAGCCTTTCTCAAATTCTCTTGTGCCCTATAATAATTAATTAAAATCATTTTCTTCCAGTTACTCATCCTAACACTTCTTTAATAAAAAAACAAATTTAAGGATGTCAATGGGTAAAAATTGCATATAAATCATGACTTCTAAAGATAAAGTCTGCAGTGATTTTCCTTAAGACTTTAGCCCCAGAACAACAGCGTGCAAATACATCTCAGGCCAAACAAAAAAGTCCCAAACACCAAACTAAACAAAACCCGCACAGGCACTATTTTTATTCCACATATAATTTACATATATGAGAGAAAAAGACACATTTAGGGTTCACATTGCTCAATATATTTTTCTAAACCTAAATTAATTCTGTTAAGTTGAAAGTTTATTAGCCCTTTGGGAGGGTCTGATCATGCAATTGGTCCATGCTCACAAATGTCATTGATTTATTGGAAAAATCTGCACAGGAAATAAGTAGGACTGAATCTTAGAAATTATGCATGTCTAAAGTAAGTTTAATTTTGGAGGGTGTTAATTTGGAAACATCAAGGAGAATAAGGAGAATAAATTGTTACATAACAAAAAAACCCCTTAATTCAATTTTATGGGTAAACTATCTCTCTGTGTGATCAAGTTCTCTCTTAGAAGTTTGGCCAAAATGAATTACAGATGTCAAACTTTAAATAATATGCAGTTTGCTTTCAAAATCTCTTTCTGTGTGTCTCTGTGTGTCTGTCTATTTCTCTCTCTCTCTCTCTCTCTCTCTCTCTCTCTCTCTCTCTCTCTTTCTCACACACACACACACACTCTCACACACACTCAAGCACAGCTTTAATTTTTAGGTCTTTATGAATGAGTCCAGAGAAGGCAACACCAAGAACACAATAACAATTGGCTTAATGTCTTTGTTCATTCTAGCTTCTGTATCAGTTCTGGGTTTGTGTAGTTTGGTTAATTTTCTATTTATCAAAGATTGTGCTTTCCTACTGTTTTGCTTGTCCGTTTCTTTGGGTTACTGGATGGTGGATCTTGTGATTTTCTTTTACCCTGTTGGTACTGAATATCATTGTATTTCTACAATTATGCTTGAGCTGTGTTCTGGAATATAGTTAAATTACTTGGAAACAGCTTAGTCCCTTTGGGTCTGTTTTTAAGATTTGTTTGGTGGATCAAGTAGTGTTTAGTGGGGAAGTCTAATTATTCCCATGACTGAGGTAAGATTGCCCAATAAGTAATCTACTCAAAACCCCACGAATTATGAGGTTTATCCAGTTTTGTTGGAAGTACAGTTGACCCTTGAACAACATGGTTTTGAACTGAATGGATCCACTTATATGTAAACTTTTTTCAATAAATATGTAGTTGGCCCTCTGTATCTGTGGGGTTTGCATTTTTGGATTCAACCAACCAAAGATCAAAAATTGTCATTCATGGATGGGAATCCTCAGATGCAAGGGCTGACTGTATGCATTGTTCTATGTCATCTTATGTAAGGGACTTGAGCATCTGCAGATTTTGGTATCTGCAGGGTATCCTGGAACCAATCCCCTGCACATACCGAAGGAAAATTGTAGTTAAATTTTTTGGGAGTAATAAGGTATATGTGTATTTTTGACTGCATAGGGGGGTCAGTGCCCCTAACCCCCATGTTTTTCAAGGGTCAACTGTATAGGCTAGTTCTGGTGTTGAGTGTGGGTGTTGAGTGTGAGTGTTGGACACTTTTCTTTCACATGCCTGCAGTGATGAATACTCTGCTAAATACTGAAGGGGACCCTCCGCAAATCTCTGGAGTTCTTTGCACAGCCCTCTTTTCTCTGATACTCTGCCTTGCAAACCCCCACCCCCTCCCTTGGGTCTCCTTGGACTCAGCTCTATCTCCCTGATGTGGGTCATTCACTAGGCTGTGCCTGGAAACCCCTTCTTTATGCCATGACTTGGAAATTCTTCCAAAGTAGTAAGTCAGGGCACTTGTACAGCTCACATCATTTGTTTCCCATCTCTCAGGAATCACTGTACATCATTTCTGGATGCTCAATATCTTGAAAACTGTTGTTTTATATATATATATTTTTTGTTTGTTTGTTTGTTTGTTTGTTTTTTTGTTGCTGTTGTTTCAGCCAGGAAGGTAAATTTATTCCCTGTTCTTCCATCTTTTCCAAATTAGTGCCTTAAAAAAAGTATGTCGATGAGCTAAGAAGAGGTGATAGTGTTGGTAAGTGCTAGAATAATAGAAATGTTTGTTGCTAGACTACTGTTGATTATAGCTAAAGAACATATTTTTACCTGTGGTAAATAGCCTGATAAAATTTTTTAAAATATGGGCTTTGCAGTTAGTGGTTTGAATTTCAGCTCTGTCGCTTCCAGTGGCATGACTCTGAACAAGCTTCTTAGTCTTTCTGAGCCCGGTTTTCTGTATCCATAAACAAAAGGACACTGACTACCTGATTCCTGGTATTACTGTCAGGGTGAGATGAGACGAGATAGATGCAAACTATTTGCTCCAGTGTTTGGTCCCAGGTAGCCTCTGAACAGATGTTTATTCTCTACCTTATTCACCTCTCTTATTCCCCATTCTCACCATTTCTTTTACAAAAAAGAGAAAAAAGTTCATTTCTTTCTATCGTGGTTTTAAATAGTCTGGGAGAAAAGCAAGAGTTTCCATTATAAATTTCTTTAGGATGTAGAACATAAAGGTTTTGTTCTTTTCTTCCTTTATTTCTTCACACATCAAACATCTACTATATAAAAGGCAATGTACTGCAAAGTATGGAATAAAAATATGCATGACAAAGCCCTTGCTCTCCACCGGCTCGCAAACCAGCAAGGGATGGGGGCAAGTAACCTACAAACGTGATAAGATGGCAGCACAGACACACCATGTCTGTTTGCAAAAGAGAAAGTTGGCAGCTTGCTGGCTGCCAGATAAAAGCAGCATGTCTGTGTTCAATCTGTCTTCAGCTTCTTTTGTTGTTTACTTCTTCAATATCTGATTTATTTCAAGGCTCGGGCTCTGATCCAGCTGACCCTGTCACTGCAGAAACCATTTCATTCTTTCTGCTTAGTGTGTTCAAAAGTCGCTTTGTGGTAGACCGGATCCTTAATGAGCTGACAAAGCTGGGGCCAGAGTTCCCCGAGTCACAGCACCTCGTCCAGGGACTCATTGCCTCTGGGCAAGGAGTAATTAACTAAGGCACTGACTTCAGGAAAAGATGAAAGCGTCTTTCTAAGCTTCCCTTGATCTTGACACCGAAGGCCTAGATGGCATTCTCATCAAGCTTTTACCAGCTCATCAGCAACCGATCAATAGAAGTTTGGCAGAGAGGAAGAAAGGAGGACAAGATTCTTCTTCAGGCAGGGAATGAAAGCTAACAGAGCAAGAGAAGGGCAGTCTACAGAGGAAGCACAGGACTAGGACTGAGGAGACCCAATTTTCAGTCTAGTCCCTTTACGTAGAATGGCATTAGACAGCAACTCCGGAGTTTTAAAATCCTAGGCTCTAATTGTGAAAGCAATTACTACTGTAGCGCTATGCACATCCGTAAGGATGCCCAATAAAGGTTTGTTATCATTTTTGTGATTTAAGAAAGGCTTTATTTTCTGCAGTGTAGCATTAAATTTGTCGATTTGAGACCAAGTAAAATGTCATTTTCCTTCTGACTAAAGTAAATAAGTGCTTCTTTCTTTTAACACCACTTTAATGGACATAGAGGAAAGGTGCTTACAAACAGAGAAATTATACCCTTTGTCAAGACAGACTGGCTATCTCTGGCCCCACCTGAACGTGGGTAACTTGGGTTGTGGGTGTGTCACTTGTGGTCTAACATCTTGTCAGGAAATTACCCTACTTGCTGGAGACCCAGAGTTTAGTTAACTCTTCTGGGGTGGATGCAATGGCTATTTGACCCTGAACCTGGTCCTTCATATATGCCTGTTCAAAGAGCGCTGGGCACCAAACGCCCGCCTTTTCCAAGAGGCAGTTTAGAGTAATGGCTCAGATTGTGGGCTTTAAAGTTCAATTCCTGCTCAGGTGTGTAAGATAATTAACTTCTCAGGGTTTCAGTTTTCTCATCTGTAAAATTGGGATCACAGTTATCTCATTAGATTGATGTAAGAATTATAGTATTACCTCCTATACTATAAAGACCCCTCTTGTTGAGACCCCTGACAGTAGCTATCTGCTCTTAGGTAAGGATTATAGTATTACTACCTGATTTAGAGCTGAGGAGACACTCCGTAAAGCCCAAGCAGTATAGGGCAGAGCAGATGATGATAACTTAATTGTGTAAAGAGTACAGGAATATTTTTTATTTCACAGATGGGGAAGCTGAGGTTTAATGAATGAACTTAAGTAGTTTGTCTCAGGTCTCAGGCCACACAGCTAGGAAGGGGTGGAACCAGTGCTATGCTGGCTCTCATGGTTTTAGACCCCTAAGTCAGTCCAATGCTATCTCCACAATGGACTGCTTACAGTAAATACAGGTTGTGACCGGTCCAGTGGGCAAAACTTGACCCTGGACTATGGAGATTGTCTCACTGCTGCCTTCCTCCCAGATGTTCCAGGCCAAATGGTACGTGCTGTTTTTAAACAAAGGGCTGCCTAAAGCTTTTCTTGGATAGTGAAATGGAACACTTATATTTCTGTGACTTATCTATAGCATCCAAGACTTAGGTACCATCAAAGGCTTCCATTTTTACACTACATTCAACATTGTTTCCAAACAGAAGAGACCTCTTGTAGAGACCCCTGACAGTGGCTGCTATCTGCTCTTAGATAAGAGCTTACAGAAGCGACAGGTGTTGACCTTTTAATCCTCATTGCACATAGCCATAAAGCTCTTCTTTATGACTTAAAAAAAAAGTTCACTTCCACTGAACCAAATATATTAGGTAATTTACATACTTATCTAATTTATCATTACATATCCCAAAGAGACATAGTTTATATCTCTGTTTTATGGTTCCCCCAAGGTTATACACTTTGCAAGGGAGGTAAAATTTGAATATCTTCTTCAGAAGAGCTTCTTCCAAGCCCTTTCTCTTCCAGTATGTGACATTGCCTTCCTCTTAACAAATAAACCAACAAACTGGAGAACAGAGACTTCTTTACATTTAACTCATCAAAACTCAACTAAAAAATTACATATTGAGATGTTACTCTATGCCTATGTCCAGTCCTGTGCTATAGTTCTAAGCATCTTAAAATCTTGTTGTAAAATCCCCATAGCTTTATGTTTTAGATTGTGCTGTTTTAGGGAACATTATAATTTACATCGTTCAAAGCTACTGCTTGGACTATTAGACTTAATAATTATTTTGTGGAGGTAGAGATGGAAAGATTAAAGAATAATTCATGCCAAAGAAAGACCTCCATGTATAAGATCATTAGCTCTGTATAAATGGCATGAAAAAGAACAAGGGATGGTATGCCTTTTATTAGGATAACACACTTAAGCTGTAATATCAAGTTCTGAGCCAAAAACCAGACAGTATAACTTTTAGACATTCTTGTATCACTATGAAGTAATTTAGGGCTGGAGAAGGGGTGGCTAAATACAGCCTGCGGGCCAGATTAAGCCCACAAGGATATTTCATCCACACTTGGCTCCCACTGAGAACAAGCAACAACATTCAGCTGTGGGCGGTGCTGACTCACAAACTCTGCTGGTGCTCAGAGCCCTGTCAGTGCCAACTAGCTGCAGAGAGATGGGAGAGGCCAGTGGGAATCTGGTCTCCAAAGCCCCTCTGGCAAGTGTCCCACAGGACTTAGTTATCCTGCCCTGCCTGCCACAAAGCCTGGATTGGCTAAGCTCCCCCATGGAGGCTGAATGCAAGAATGGCAGGTAGCGGAGAGGGGAGAGTAGCAGGGCTGCTGTAGAGGGTGTCCACTCTACAGCAACCCTTCAGTGTGTCCGTGAGTCTCTGGGGAGGATTCATGTGTGCTTGGCCCCAGGTTGTGCCTGCTGGCTGCTGCTCCTCTCAGCAATACTCACCAGGAACCACTGTGCTCCCTTGTAGTGGAATCAGGAGCCCTCAAAGTCCATGGCTAGACCTCACTCTGCTGCATAATGGGAGAGAATGTCTTTCTTCCTTTTGAGTCGCCCTTCATTTTAGTCGGGGGACTCCTCCCTTCTGCGCCTTGGGGAGCTAGCCTTGAGACAGGCAGAACAGCAGAAGCAGTAATGGACTCAGCAGTGCGGCTGTCCTCTGACGGCCTGAGCCTCGTGCCTGGGGCTTATTCTATTAGGATGAGCTCTCTCCTAGGGCACTCTGAGCCCCTCAAGGAGACGGGCCTCTGGCGGGCCAAGGTGCCAGCTTGCCAGACATATTCTTGGCTGTTAAAAACCCCAGTAGTGGGCACAGTCTAGGTCTCAAAGGGACCTTAATAGACACATCTTAGTCAGTTTGGGCCACTGTAACAATACCATAAACTGGGTGGTATATAAACAACAGATATTTATTTCTCACAGTTCTGGAGGCTGGGAAGTCCAAGATCAAGGTAGCAGCAGATTTGTTGAGAGAATCTGCTTCCTGGTTCATAGAAGGCCATCTTCTTGCTGTGTCCTTGCGAGGTGGAAGGGAGCAGGGAGCTCCTGGGCTCTCTTTTATAAGGGCATTAATCCCATTCATGAGGACAAATCCTCATGACCCAATCATCTCCCCAAGACCCCATCTCCTAATTCTATCACATTGAGCATTAGGATTTCAATATGTGAACTTTTAGGGGACACAGACATTCAATCTATAGCAAGAGGTTATTGATAAAACTATTAAATCCACCTATTATTTTACTTGAATAATTACAGTTCTAATAATTTGCCCATAATTAGGGAAAATTATTTTAGAGAAACCTCAAGTCTCTGTGACTATGGCATACTATGGGGTCAAGAAATGCAAAAAAAAAAAAAGTCTCTGTGACTATGGCATACTATGGGGTCAAGAAATGCAAAAAAAAAAAAAAAAAAAAGATGTCATGGAAAATATAGGAATTATATTTTAACCCATTTTAGGCTTAACAGCAGAATTGCATTTTTGCAGAGGAGTCACAGCATGATGCACTTGTATTTTGTAAATAAAATGTAACTTTAAATTTGGATTTAGAGAAATCAATGTGGACAATAGAAAACTTCCACATGTTAAACTATAAAAGAAAACCAATTGTAATATATAATGGAGAAGGCCACGTCCCTAATTGTATCAGTCTCTTTTAACTTTCATTTTCAAGGTTATCCCCCTTCAGTGGAGATAAACACTACTACAAGCTCATCAGCTCTTTTTGAGACAGGAAAAAAGATTCTTTTCTCTGCCTGTCTCAAGGAGATAGATGTGGACATCAGTGTCCTTCCGCAAAGCAGTCAGTGAGTCTAAACAAGATGAAGTGGCAGCATGTTGATGGAGTATAACCAGAGGTGACAATCAGTCTTGCAACAGCGATGTTTTCTTCATTATTCTGCAAACAAGATTTTAGAAAGCTCTCACAACAAGAGAGGGAAAAACAGTGCCCTGCCAAGGTTAGAAGTTAAGGGTGCACTGTGCCTTGAAGAGAGCCAGCCAAGGGATGAAGACAATGAGTTTTCTTTTGCCTGAAAGGCAAGAGACATTTTATTTCTATTTATTTTTAATCCTCACCCAAGGATATGTATCTATTGATTTTAGAGAGAGAGGAAGGGAGGAGTAAGAAAAAAACATCAACGTCAGAGAGAAACAATGACTGGTTCTCTCTCATTACATGCCCTGACTGGGGATCAAGACCACAACCCGGCATGTTCTCCTACTGGGAATCCGACCTGCACAGGACAATGCTCCAACCAACTGAGCCACACTGGCCAGGGCAAAAAACACTTTCTTTAAAAAATATATATATATCTTAAACATTAATTTAGAGCATTCAGAGAGTAAAATGTGGTTTGGACGTTTTTTAAGGTTACAATCAGAATTCTTTTAAGAGAAATATTACAACTCCCTTGGCAAAGTGTGAGCTGGGTAGCTCTTTGCATTAGAGATGGTTAGAGCTGTGAAGGTTTTTAAGATATTATGTGGTAGGTACAATTTCCTCTTTTAAGAGAGTAGGAAGCTGAGGCCCAGAGAGTTAATCAATTTACTTGGAGTAACAGGGCAGGACCAAGAGTAGCACTTTTACTCTGTCTTGTAAGCTTTCATCTATGCTGTCCTGAATATATACTATGGCATGCAAAATTACAAAATTTCTGTGTGCGTGTCCACACACATGAGACAGAGAGAGAGAGAGAAATCAACTGCTATGTAAAGGTTGCCAATTGATCTTCTCTTAAGACTTCCCCTGCTGGATGATACTTAGGTGGGCATCCTCTCCTGAAAAACAAGTCAGCCATTTCCTTTGTATACTAAGTGGGACTCCCCAATGTGTCTATGGTGTACCTCTACATGTCTCCTTTTTTTGTTTTTATCTTAAACTCTGTTTGAATGCTCAATGGACAGATTTTCTTTTTGGCATAAGCTGTCAGGGGACAGAAGACTGATTTAAATTCCTTCAACTCTTTGGTTACTGTAATTTCCATTGCTCAGTGGCCTCTGGCATCCATACATTGGACAATTGGCAGGAATTAGAGTGACATGTGGAATTGGTTGTTGCTTATTGCTTGAGTAACTTTTATTCATTCCACTGGGTACAAAAGGAAACAAATGACTATAGCTGTACATCTTTTTTCTCTTAAGGAAACCCGAACCTCTAAGGGAATCAAGATTGTTGGCCAGAAATCTGCTTTGATCTGCCAGCAATTGATGAGTGAGTTAGGGAAAAACTCCTTGCTATTCTCTTCACTTCTTGGCTCTACCACTTACTTACCATGTGACCCTGTGATTAAGGTACTTAATCCCTCATAAATTTAGCTACCTGATTTGTGATATGAGGATACTAACAGTACCTACTCCAAAGGCCTGTTTTAAATAAGAAAGGAGATAATGCAACGTCACCTAGTACCACTACATTATTAATATTATCATTATTAATATTTCCTACCACTCCCTTCAGCAGGAGGCAATAGGAAAAAAAGACTGGTAAAAACAGGGAAATTGTTTTATTTCCCTATATTTTTTGGTTGTTGGCAAAGACGCTTAGTAGTGGTTAGATTGCTGATTATCTAGGTTATTTTGGAAATTTTAGAGAGCAGTGAGGACACAGGCAGAACTGACACAGAAAAAGATATAATGTTATCATCGTAATTAGCTAGTTTATTAATATTAATAATAAAAGAAAACAAATGGAAGGCCAGACATTAGAAGCATGGATATCTGGGCAACTTAACCAGGAAGCTGCAACTTCACACTCCTCAGAGAACCACCTGTCCATTCCCTGCAGATCACTGGAGGAAGGGGTCAAACAAAATGAATTTAGACCTTCACTTCTCACCATTTAAAAAATTAACCCCAAAAGGATCACAGACCTAAATGTGAAGATTGAAACTGAACTTCTAGAAAAAGCATAGGAGAAAAATCTTTATAACTTTGGCTTAGTGATTTCTTACATATGATACCAAAAGCACTACCTATTATTAAAGCGGGGGGGGGGGGGGGAGCGTAGCATTACTTACCAACTAGAATGATAATAAAAAAGAAATAATACCAAGTATTGTCAAGGATATGAAGGAACTTGAACTTCCAAACAGTGCTGGTATAGCTACTTTGGAAAGCAATTGGCAATCTCTTAACAAGTTAAAAGTATACTTTCCTAGAATGTACCCAAAGAAGTGGAAGCATATGTTCACAAAGTCTTGTCTGTAAATATTCTGAGCTGTATTATTCATAATAGTTAAACAAAACATGGAAAAAGATCTAAATGTTCATCGGCCAGTGACTGGATAAACAAAATGCTGCTTCCATTTTGCTGAATACTACTCAGCAATAGAAAGGAATGAACTACTGATACATGAAGTAGCATGGATGAACCTCGAAAACTATGGAAAGTGAAAGAAACCAGAGATCAAGAACTATATATTATAGAATTCTGTTAATATAAAATTTCTAGAAAAGGCAAAGCTATAGTTTAAAAGAAGCAGATCAGTAGTTGTGTAGGGATTGGGGTTGGAGACAGGATTGACTGCAAATGGGCACAGAGGAACTTTTTGAGATGATGGAAATTTTGTAAAACTAAACTGGTGATGGCTGCACAACTGTATACATTTATTAAAGTTCACTGAACTGTAAAAATAAAATTGATAAATATTATGGTATGTAAATTATACATTAATAAAGCTGTTAAAAACATTTGAGCAGGGGATACAATAGTCATTGGTTGATTTAAAAAAATAAATTTATTTATTTAATTTATTTTTATCCTCACTTGATATATTTTTCATTGATTTTTTTCTTTTTTCTTTTTTTTTTAAAGAGAAAGGGGGAGAGGGAGAGAGAAAGAGAGAGAGAGAGAGAGAGAGAGAGAGAAACATTGATTGATTGATTGCCTCCTGTACGCATCCTGACCAGGGATCAATCCTGAAACCTAGGTATGTGCCCTGATGAGGAATCAAACCTGCCACCCTTTGGTATATGGGACAACACTTCAACCAACTGAGCCACACAAGCCAGGGCTCCTTGGTTGATTTTTTATTTCCTAGTATCTATTTTGCCATATTTTGGTACCAATATTGTAATAATTTCCCTGTTATCTGTGGAACTGTTAAGTTACTCTCTGTTCCCCAAGCCAAGAGATGGGCAGTTAGTACTCTCTGCTGTAAGAGAGAAAATTCTACTTAAAAATCTCTTCAAATATGTTTTATTATTACTATTATTATTGATTTCAGAGACAGAGAAGAAGGGAGAAGGAGAGAGACATAGAAACATCAATGATGAGAGTCACTGATCGGTTGCCTCCTACGCCCCCCTACTGGGGATGGAGCCCCAAACCCGGGCATGTGCCCTGACCAGGAATCGAATGAACCGTGACCTCCTAATTCATATGTCGATGCTCAACCACTGAGCCATGCAGGCTGGGCCAAAATCTCTTTAAAAAAAAGTAAGTTGTTGACAGTATTTTAAGCCTATATATAACTCAGCTTCAGTTAGAACAAGGAGTGTCTCACTGGCTGTGATTGGTTGCTTGGGTCCTATGCCTTTCCTTGAGCCAAACACCGTTTCCAGGATAATGTGTTCCACATGATTGGTCAAGAATAAATTATGTCCCTTTTGGCATCTTGACCAGCAACTAATCAACTTGAGTTTTCTTTCTTTGGGGGAGATGTTGAGGTGTTAGTTTTACCTGTAATATTTACAAAATGTTGAATGGGGACATTTGGATCTATAATGCAAAAGGAGATATGAGGTTATTGGAAAGAGAAAGGGTTAGAATAGGGTGGATAGTCCTTGTTTTTAGCTGCCTCACATCTATTCCAACTTTTGATACTGCCAAGTTTCTTTTCTTCAGGAATAGCCTCTTTCTATTTTGAAAACGGGAAGGGAGCATATGATTCTAGTTAAATTAATCAGATGCTTTGTTCAATAATGCGAAACTTGAGTAGACTACAGAAAAGACTGAAATTGGTTTGAATAAATTCATTCAAAAGAGGATGCCCTGGTGACTCCTGGAGCTCCCTTGGAACTAACTGTTCAGCATTTCCATCAATTATGTGAACTATTGCAAATATTCCTAATAAATTCTCTTTGTGCATAAGCAAGTTGGATTTAGTGAACTAGCAGCAGGCATTATTAAAATAAACTAGCAATTCTCTTGATAGAAATATGAACAAAAATAGATAATTGATGAAATTGTATGTTGGAAGTTCTGATTTTGTTAACAGTTTAAGTTTCGTGTGCCTGAGACTTCAGAGGCCAATATTCAAAATGTCGGTTTGGAATAAGAAAAGGTTTATTAATCTAGAAGGCACCAGCTTGAGAAGATGGAGGATGCCTTATAGCTTTTGCAAACCCATCTTAAAAGAGCCCAGAATTCAGGCATTTTTTATGTCAAGGTTAGGGAGAGAGGCCAGGCAAGACATGAATGGGGAACCTAGACAGCTAGGCACTGATAGGAATCCAAGGAAGAGCAAGAAATCCCTAAATCTCTTTGTTCCTGATTGGTTCCTTGACCCCTGCCATCTGAGTCAATTTTAGGGCTCTTGTAAATCTTTGACTGTTCATATTTCCCTACCTCTTAGGAAAAGTGCCTTCAGGTAGGGCTGTTCTTGCAAAAACCGCAAGCCTCAAGCAGAATTCCCCTAGTTAATTAGCATATCTATAGCAAGACCTATTAGCCTGAAGGCCATGGGGGAAATACCTGCCAGGTTTAAGATAGAGTCAGAGAGACTGAGCATTTCCCTCTGTTACACTTTGATTTTTTGTTATCTACAAGATTTGTGTTTGTTATTCATAAGCATACGTGAGAATGTGCATCTCTGTGAGAATGCATATTTATCATAGGTCAAGAGTGTGAATTTGAAGATAGGGAAGGGTAACAGTGAGGATATCAGCATGTAGTATGAACCCTTTATATACTCTATATACTGTGAGCCTGGAAATATGGTTTAGAAAGTGTAGTTTGAATAATATGATTTATACAGTTGTGGAAGCAGAATAATATAAATTCTTTCTTTGAGGAATGAAAGTTGGATATGTAAGTCTTGCTTTAAATAAGGAATCAGCTTTAATGAAAGAGGAATTGTGAAGTAAATGAGGACTTTTTTATTGATTCTAGTTCTGTGTTGTTAATTGCTTCTCTTTGATGATAAAGAGAACTATGCAAATAGAATCTGTAAGCACAGGGACCTGAACAAAAAACTTGCCTTCTCGCGGATCAGATTGAGACAACCTTTCAAGCAAGGCTAAAACCTGGTTCTGCTCAACAGTAATTGGCAGATTGCTGGGATGTGTTTCCACTCCTTGTCAAAAAACACAGCCTCTCCTGATCTCATACTGTTTTATTAGCCAACTAGAGTGTCAACCTGTGTATTGTCAAAATCATGAAACATTATGAGAGGACAGAAAGCATGACTGATATAGGAGAGAAATGATGGTTCAGAAATCATACTTAACTTTCTTCACATATATGAAATTTAAGATTAATTTAAGCTAAATTTTTGGTTTTACTATCTATACAAACTTAGAATAGTTTTTTTTTTTAAAGATGACCCTTTTATTTCATTGTCTCCCTTTTGCTCAAGCTGAAAAACAAACAGAATAGAAGTGCTTCGGACCGTTTCTTAATGTAAAAGTCAATTTGAACTTTATGCTTCTACTCTGCCCCACGATAGCAGGGGATGGAGCTACTTGATAATTTTCTTCCTACCAGATGCAGAGAAGTTGAAGGAGCTCAGAGCTCAGAGACTCTTGATAAGCCACTATTTGATATGTTAATAAAATCATTAATAGATTTTTCATGTAATAATATATAAAGTTCATTTCTAGTCTCTCATAACTGTTGGGATTTCATGAATAATAGATTTGCAATTGGAAATGGAAGGTCCAGTGGAATTCTGGAGTTGGAAGATTAATTTCAATTTCAACCAGTCATTAGTTGTCTACCTAGTATTTGAAAATGTTTAGTGTATGATTATTTAAGAATATTTAAAAACATCCAGATCATTTGAGTAGAGAACACCCCACAGATAACATAACTACTCTCTTTTCTAGACTGGCATACTCCAATTATTAAAAAAGCTGATATATTTGGGTTCTCTCATTACAAATGAAGAGGTGAATAATAATTCTTATATGTTTTATGATAAGGTGATTCTCTTACTTAAGCCCCACCATCAATATTAAGCCAAGAGATACACCTCTATCAAGTGCCAAATCACTGGCTCCAAATAAAATTCTATCAAATAGTCCCCGTGCAATCAGCTGTCATCCTAGTAACAAGCAGAAGATAATGCCCTTTTTTCACTTTATTCCTGCTTGAAAGCTTGAGGCTCTGGCTGAAACTCAAGGACATAACAGGGAGTGTGGCATACATAAAATAAAGTGATAAAATTCCTGCTTTGTTTCTTCCCTCCCTCCCTCACCTGGTCCTCTAGCACATTTTTATTCCTCTCCCATGCCAATGAAGTTCTGTAGAAGGATGTCTCACCTTAGTGTCCTATCTTACTTCATTCAGCCATATTATTCTGGCATCCTTAATCAGGTAATTCAGAAATTCCATTTCATTAGAGAGGGGAGTGAGTCTATTCAGGCAGCTTTTCTCTTGGGAAATTTAATTAACCCATTATCTTGAACTATCTTTCTATGTGGTTATTGGATGTGACTACAAATGCTGAACAGTTCTTTCTGTATTTGGCATAGTTTCTACCTGTTATTTTTAAGGGAAGGTTACTCTCAATTCCCTATATCTATTATTTCTTCTTAAACAAATGGATTAATACATTGCCATAATTTATGGGTAGACATGCTTAACATATGAAATAGGACACTCATAGATATCTAAAGAGAATTAAAACCCACATTTCATAACTAAATATCCACCCATATATCTATTTTATTTTATTTTTAAAAATATATCTTTATTGATTTCAGAGAGAGGAAAGGAGAAGGAGAGAGAGAGAGAGAGAAACATCAGTGATGAGAGAGTCATTGATTGGCTGCCTCCTGCACGTCCCTGACTGGGGATCGAGCCTGCAACCCGGGCATGTGCCCTGACCAGGAATCGCCCCGATCCTCTGGATCTTAGGTCAGTGCTCAACCGCTGAGCCACGCCCGGCCGGGGCCATATATCTTTTTTTAAAAAAATACCTTTTTATTGATTTCAGAGAGAGAAAGAGCGAGGGAGAGAGAGAGAGAAGCATCAATGATGAGAGAGAATCATCAGTTGGCTTCCTCCTGCACACCCCCTAGTGGAGATCGAGCCCATAATTCAGGCATGTGCTCTGACCAGGAATCGAACCGTGACCTCCAGAGTCATGGAACAATGCTCAACCACTGAGCAACACTGGCTAACCATGATCACCATTATTATTTTTTCATTTGTAAAGAGAACAAATATTCTATGAAGTCACCTTCACAGAAGATTGAAAATAAATACAAACATAAAAAATAAATAAATTAGAGGGGTAGGTACTACTGTTTGAGTGATGGCTTTAATGTAGTATCTCCTAGATGTATGCAATGAACTAAATTACTTGTCAAGGTCCTTTCACCCTTATAATGACATAAAAAAGATGTTGTTACTTTCTGATTTTAAACAAGAAAGAAAGCAAAACCCCAGCACTGCTTCAAAGAAGGTTTTAGTCTTTTATCAGACTCAGTTACTTTAATCTTTTTTGGTAGCCTGGGGTTTCACAAAGGGAAACATCAAGTGGATAATTTCCTATATGTTATTAAAAGACATTTGAGAAGTTGATAGCATAGAACAGGTCAAGAGACAACATGAGAATAGAAAGTAAACGGGAAAACAGTGTATGAAAAAAGAAGAGCAAGACCTTACACGCTATTTTCAGTAGTTCCAAAGATGATTACATTTCTCTAACAGGGGCTTCAGAGGTCCCTCTCAGTTTAGTGCAGGGCAATTTATTCTGATGAACAAGAAGAAACAAAGCATAAAAATGGCAGCTATTCAATCATAATGGGAAGAAAGTCACATTTTCAATTTCTCCATTACTTGTATAGAATATTATACTATATATACTATATATATATATATATATATATATACTCTCTATGTATACTTTATGTATATATACTTTACATATATAATTAAGAGATTTATAATAAGAAATTGGTAATATAGTCGTGGAGGCTGGCAAATCCAGAATCTGCAGTGTGGGCTGGTAGGCTTGAGATCCAGAAGAGCCAATGGTACAGTTTCAGTTCCAGAGCCACTTGCAGGACTGCCAGCAATACAATCCTCTACATGGCTCCTTGTACTTGGGGAGGCTGGCCTTTTTGTTCTATTTAGGTATTCAACTGCTTGGATGAGGCCCACCCAGATTATGTAGGGCAATCTGATTTCATCAAAGTTCACTGATTTAAAAGTTAATCTCATCACCCGGCTGGGCGTGGCTCAGTGGTTGAGCATTGACCTAGGATCCAGGAGACTGTGGTTTGATTCCCGGTCAGGGCACATGCCCCGGTTGCCAGCTCAGAGCCGATCAATGACGACTCTCTCATCATTGATGTTTCAACTCTCTCTCTCCCTCTCCCTTCCTCTCTCTGAAATCAATAAAGATATATTAAAAAAAAAAAAAAGTTAACCTCATCTAAAACGCCTTCTAAATTGACACATAAAATTAACCATCACAGGTCTTTTTTTAATCCTTGCCTGAGGATATTTTTTCCATTGCTTTTTTTTGTTTTGTTCAGAGATTGTGGAAGGGGGTGAGAAAGAGACAGAGAGAGAGAGAGAGAGAGAGAGAGACATCGATGTGAAAGAGACACATTCAGTGGTTGCCTCTTGCTTGTGCCAAGAGCAGGGCTGAGTCTGCAACCGAGGTACATGCCCTTGGCCAGAATCGAACCTAGGACCCTTTGGTCCACAGACCAATGCTCTAACCACTGAGCAAAACCAGCTAGGATACATGGTAGCTAAGTTGGTGTCTATCTATGCCCCACTAGTGCAAGCTTTCTCATTTTAGGAAAAAAGTGCATTGTGGATTAAGATGATATGAATTTGAACCCCAGTGATCCTTAGTAGCTGTGTCATTTGGAAAGGCCTTTAGCTTCAGGTATCATAGAGCAGGGTTTCTCAACTTGGGCCAATTTGTCTGTCCCTCTACCTCCCCAGAGGACATTTGATAATGTCTGAAAACATTTTTGACTGTTACAACCAGGATGGGGGTAGGAGGCGTTGAGACCTGCATATGATGGACAGAGGTCAGGAATGCTGCTCCACATCCCACAGTGCAAAGGGAAGCCTCCCCAAAGCAAAGAATAATCTGACCCAAAATGTCAACAGTGCTGAGGTTGCGAAACCTTTTGCCATGGGCAAGGTAACCGAGCTAGGATATAGTAAAGTTGGAAAAGACTGGAAGATGAAAATCCTAGAAGACAAGATAACCAATAAAATGGTGCTCAAATTTCAAAAGGAACAGTGTGAACAATTGGTCTTGTGTTATTTGCCAATTTCTAAATAGAATATTGGGAAGGTGATGCTGTAAGTTGAAAAAAGAATTATTAGAGGCTACACTATACTTGGGGAAAAAGAGTAGAGTAGAGCTAGGAAGAATATAAGCAAACACATTAGGTTTTTATTGAATTTCTTCCTCATGTCATTGGCCCAAAGGACGCCGTAGGCCTAAAGCCCTGGGTAGTATGGTGAAGGTGCCATCACTGTAAGCAAGTGTTGTGGGTCAAAAGAGGGGAGGTGAACTATGGTTAAGAAATCTAAGAGAACATTTTGCAAGAAAATGTACAAGGATAACTACAGTATAACTTACTAAATGCCTTAAAGTAATAGATTACTATTTTGTTAGTTCATAATTTATTCTGGCAGTCTGTTTAACCATATGTGTAGTCTCTTGAACATGATCTAAATGTTAAATCCTAATTATGAAACTCTAATTCAAAACAATTTTAAGCAAGCCTATTGAGAATTAATGTGAATGCAAATCATGAAGTCACTCTCATTAGGGAAATGCACATTAATTTTAATTTTAGACCAGGTGTAAGCCTCTCTGAACTAATATCAACTAGACCTAAATTAAAAACAAAAAAGGCCTAACTTTTAAAAGATTATATTTTGCCAACTTGAGTTATCCAGGAATATGTAACAGCTACCTTATCTCTCTATAAACAATTTTAAGGTAATTAAAAAATATATAGATTATTAGTGGCCTTCTAAACTTTTAGGACTGATTTTGTTGCTTGAGCTCTTGTCTCGTTTCAACAGGCTTTCTTTGTACATATTGAATTATTGGAGTCAACTAACTGGGTCAACGTGCTGTGAGGGTCACTACACATGCTCTCTTGTTTAAATTAATCAGCCTCTGAAAAAGAAAAAAGACAATTCAATTCTATCTATTGAATCAAAGAGAAAAATGAATACATCAGAGCAAGTGTGAAGTTCCTTCCAGTTGGCATGCTCAGCGAATGCAGCTAATAATAACCTCTTGAATTTTCTGTCATGCAGATCAATATATCTCTTTACCCATTACGGTCAATATTGTAACATTGTTGGATCCCTCACTCATTATTCATCCACTTAACCATTTATTGAAACCTTAAGTTGGTGCTCAGTCACTGTACTTTGAATAAAGATAAAGAGACAACTAAGAACCTGCTCCCAGCCTAGTGGGAGAGACTGACATTACACAGTACAGTCGTACTCTGAATTTCTTGAGATCAATATTCAGGGCGGAGAGCTGAAGGAGATGAAGCTGGGGCAAGGAGGGTGTGCTATAAGCCCTAAGGTCATGGGGATTTATTTCGAGAGATGATGTTGCTTAAGGCGGGGGGTAGCTGCAGGCTGGTAATGAAAAGTGGTCTTATCTGGATATATTTTAAAGGTAAAGCCAGCAGAATTTGTGGGATGGAATCAAAAGAGAATAGTTAAGAAGGACTTCAAAGATTTTAGCAAAGCTCTGGCTGGTGTGGCTCAGTTGGTTAGAGTGTTGTCCCGTACAACAAAAGATTGTGGGTTCGAGTCCTGATCAGGACACATACCTAGGTTGTGGGTTCGATCCCTGGCACTTACAGGGAAGCAACCAATCGATATTTCTCTCTCACATTGATGTTTCTCTTCCTCTCTCTCCTTTCCCTTCTCTGTAAAATCAATAATCATGTCCTCAGGTGAGGATTGGAAAAAAAAAAAAGATTTTAGCAAAAAAAAAACCAACTAGGTTGAGATTGCTATTTACTGACATTGAGAAGACTGGAGAAGAAGCAGTTTTGGGGAGGAAGCGTATTTGGTTTTGAACGTGATAAGTGTGACATGACAATTAGATGTCTTAGTGGAGATTGGGAATATGTACTTGAGATAAATAAGCTTGGAGTTCAGGGGAGCAGTAGACATTGGAAATTTACATTTGGGCATCTCAAGCATATGGATGGTATTTAAAGCCTTAAAGCTGGGATAATACCCTAGTGAGCAAAATACAGGCAGCAAAGAGAAGAAATGAGCGTCAGCAAAATAACGTGGAGGCTGGGAAGATGACGAGGACCTGGCAAAGAAGAGAGGTGGGGGGACCCCAGGGCAGGGAGAATCTCTGAAGGGAGTGCTTTCCAGGGCCCCAGGCGAAGACAGTGCCCTGAGAAGGGAGCGATGGCCTGTGTCAGAGGCTTCTGATAGGTTTGGTAATGTGAAGACTAGCTTAGCCACTGACCCAGGTAATGTGGACGTCATTGCAAACTTGATAAGAGCAGCCTTGTTGGAGGGTCAGTAAAAAACCTGATTAGAGTGTGTTCAGGACAGAATGGGAAGTGAGGAAATGGAGAAGGCATGTATAGTCAACTTTTTGAAGATGTTTTCCTGGAAAATGAGCAGAGAAATGGGGCGGTAACTAGAAGGCTGCAGTCGCTGGGGATGAATGTGGATTGAGCTTTTTTGTTTAGTAGGGGATGGAGACACCTCTGCATTTACACGCCAGCAGGAATACTGGAGCAGAGACAGAAAAAAAAATGATGCGGGAGCAGGAGGGACCATTCTAGAGAGAAGTCCTTGGGAAGACGGGATTCACTGCCAGGAGCCCAGATAGTTCACTGGCTGGAACATGAGCAAGGGCAGAGGGGAGGTGTGTGTAGCATGGCTGGCAACTTAGGCGGTGGGAATGTGTTTCAGCATATTTAAGCACAAGCACACACAGCAGAATTCTTTTCCTCCACTTTGGTTAATTGTAGTTGTATATTTTTCTGAAAGCCTAGAATGTTCTCCATCCTGGTTGCATTTTAGAATCCCATGGAGAGCTTTTTAAAAAATACTGATGCCCAAGGGCTGGCCCCTAGAGTTAATTGGTTTGGATACTAACATTAAAAAAAAAAAAAAATCTTTCCAAGTTATTGAGAACCACTGGGCTAGATGGTGTAACATTTCATGGGCAGCGAGTGACTGGAAAACTGGGTAATTTCGTGTGATGGTGGCATCAACAGGACTGTTATTTCGGAAGGGAAGGTTATGCTTCTGCTGGCTGAGCTCTCCAGGAAGCAGCCCCGAGACTGAGGCGGTGTGCAGGATGTTTCCTGGGGCGGAGAGGAAAGGATGCGGGGCTGAGCTGAGGGGGATGTCCCGCCGGGGGGGAAGCCAGGCTGCTGCAGTAGCCCGTGCTGACCTCTGCACACCCCACGGAGAGACTTGGAGCTAAAACGCTCTGTTAGCATTGCCCCACGTTGGACTGGGCTGGCCAGGCGTGCTTGGATCAGTCATCGATGAGGATCCCCCCGGGAAGGGTGTGACGTCGGGCAAGGCAGCTCTCTGCAGTGCACGCTGACCCTTAAGGACAGGAGCTGAACACTGCCTGCTGACACCACATCCCGCAGCTGGGGCAAAAGCTTCCCTTGGAGAGGGACTCCTGGGGGAGCATCACAGTGTCCACCGCATACGTCAATGTCAGAGATTGACCTGGTTCTGGTCTATGAGACAGGCTGGCTGGAAGACATGAGCTTCCTCCTTGAGCTCCAGAAGTTCACCTAGAGTCTTAGTCTCCTTGAGGAACATGTTTGCTAGTGTATGAATCAGCATTATTATTTTTCTTAAATTTTTATTACACACATACACGACATACTTGGTTTACAAATCTGATCAATGTCTTTGACGACTGCAAAGAAATATGAGTTTATACACGTGTGGTAATTGGCTATGCTTGGCTCCACTTCCTGGGGTGTATTCTCTGATAACAAAGAAGTTTTGAAATGGCGGGGAAGCTTTAGATGATTTTTTCTTACTGTCAGTCAATTTACATTTTAAACGTCTAACAATTTAAATGATAAAGACAACTTGGAAGATGGATCTGTGGACAAAAATGGAATGTTTGAGATCATGATGATGTTCACGGGTTGTGAGGAAAGTGTAGCACAACCTGGTACCAAGGGGGCATGCTTTGTCCCTGGCACCCAGTGCTGCAAAGAAGATGGGGGCACCTCTCCCACCACAGCTAGAAAAACGCACACAAAGACTAAATGGAAAGAGAGGTTAAGAGAGAAAGATATCCTTAGATATTTCAGTTTGGAGCTTGTCATTGAAGAGATGCAAGCGAGTCCAGAGCATGGTGTCTCTTGTGGCCATTATTGCTGCATTGGTTTGTTTTGTTTTTTAATGCAAACATTATGAAGGAAAAAAATCAGCAGAAATCTTGCAGCTAACTGGAGACATAGCTAGAAGCAAGGTAATGAAAAGCATAACCCCCAAGCAGATGGAGGCTTGCTGATGGTTCCTGCAAGGTTAGATGCGTTAGAGCCCCTGCCTCACTGCTATGAGGCTCTGAAAGCCGACTTCATCTTAGGAGGAGCGGGAAGGAGGGAGACAAGCGCTCACAGGAAGGCAGATTTTTTTTTTTTAAACATATCTTTATTGATTTCAGAGAGAGGAAAGGAGGGGGAGAGAGAGAGAGAGAGAGAGAAACATCAATGATGAGAGAGTCATGGATCGGCTGCCTAGCCCGCAATCCAGGCATGTGCCCTGACCGGGAATCGAATCCCGATCTCCTGGATCCCAGGTCGATGCTCAGCCGCTGAGCCACGCCCGGCCGGGCAGGAAGGCAGATTTTGAATTGACTGAATATTTACTTAAAAGAGGCTTTTAAGCAAGACTATGTGAATTAGAGTTAAATGGCAAATTTAAATGACCCTCTCCTTCCCTTTATCGGTAAGATGGGTTTTCAAAGGTGGTTGAATTCAATTATAGAAATTAAGAACACCCATTTTATTCTTCTGTGTTTAATATTAAGTTTTATGTTATAAATATCATTTATTTTATTAAAAAAAAGTAATTCTCAAAGTGAGTTTAAATATTTAGCATATTTATACATATATATATTATCAATCCTCACCCACGGATATTTTTTCCATTGCTCTTCAGAGAGAGCGGGAGGGAGAGAGAGAGAGAAACATCGATGTGAGAGACACGTCAATTATTTGCCTCCCACACGTGCCCTGACTGGGGCCGGGGATCGAGCCTGCAACAGAGGCACGCGCCCTTATCTGGAATCAAACCCGGGACCCTTCAGTCCCGGGGCCAGTGCTCTGACCACTGAACAAACCTGGCTAGGGCAGCATATATTTTTTATGTGATGAAAATGATAATATTTATGATAAAACAAAGAATAACATTCACCCTATTCATATGCCGGACAAGTGATTTAACAAGTCTTTCCCTTGAAAATAAAAGGCATTGTATCATTGACCATGTGACATCAGAGATTTGACTTCTCAGCAAACTAGTACAGTTATAAAATATTTTAGTATTTTTACACCTAAAATTATTTTTCACCCATCACCATATTTGGCAACATTCCTGCAATGATTATTCTGACACAGCTCAAAAAGTAATGAAAAGAAAACTGTTGCCATTTGTATCCACATTCTTGTGTGAATTTCAGTTCTCAAAATATTGTGACACTCACACTCAGAAGAGAAATGAATTGGGTGTCAAATCTGATATATGCAGCCTCAGCAAAGGCCGCCTTAGCCTTTCATTCAACTGGATTTTCTCAAATTGTTAGTAGTTAATTTCATGAGTGAGTCAATTAATACAATAGCTTCTCACCCATTAATCAATGGAGGTAGGAAACTTTTATTGTTTTATCTGATGGCAAGAAATTTTAAACTTTTATATATTAATAGAAATTTGGTTATATCATGTAAAGAATGGCAAAATTCGTACATATTTAAAGATAAAAAAAAGGATGCTCCAAATTAATTTCCAACTTGTCTAGTTTTAATTTAAGTCCCCAGATTTCTTAGGAATAGCTCTCCAGCCCCTACTGTTAGTAGCATTTTGGTAGAGAAGTTTGAGAAACATGGATATGGGCAAATGGGAAGCAGAGAATTTTAATGAACTTCATTTTATAGAGCAGTTTTAGGTTCACAGCAAAACTGAACAGAAGGTATAGAGAGTTTTATAGATTCCCTGCCCTGCAGATGCATGGCTTCCCCATTAGCACCGTCCCACACTGGAGTGGTCCGTTTGTTACAACTGATGAGCCTATATTAACACGTCATTATCACCCCATGTCCATACTTTACATTAGGGTTCGCTCTTGATGTTATACATTCTATGGGTTTGGATGAAGTTATGGGTTCTTAAATAGGGGAGCAGAGTTGTTTTTAAAATGGTGTCAAAAAATATGGTAACCACCAGTCACATATGGCTATTTAAATTAAAATGAGCTAAACTTAAAAAAATTTTTTTTAAATTAAGTTACTTGGTTGCTATAGTCACACTTGATGTGCTTAAATAGCCTGACAGCTACATATGGCCTCGGCGCTATTAGACAGCGCAGGGGGGGCTCGCTCCCCGTTCGCAGCGAAGCCCACTGGACGGCTGGTGCGCGGCCTGTGGGCGCAGAGGAACGCTGCCAGCAGGGGACACGGTCGCTGCTTTGTGAACACAGTAAGGTGCTGGCTGGGAAAGAGGCAGACACTTATCCTCCACAATGCTTGTCTTACACGCCTTTAGCATGTTTTTTCTTCTTAACAATCACAGTTTGTAAGGAAGGAGAAAAAAGGAATCCAGTATACTAACAAAAATTGTAGATTAGACTGAAGAAAGTGTTTTGTTGTGATCAGAGAATTTCAGTTAGGAGTGACCTTCAAGGTCTTCTTGTCTCCAACCCTCCATTTCATTGACTTCACTTTAATTGGCCATTCAGTTTGCGTCTGAACCCCCAGGAGCTTTGAGCACACGGTCTCCTGAGCCACACCATTTCCCCTCGGTGGCCTGCCCAGGCGGAAGGGTTCCCAGCTGACTGATGCAGCATCGGGGAAGCTGGGCCAGGGCCTGTGGGAGCCGGTGGCCGGCCGGGGAAGGGGCCGAGCCCGAGAGGCAGCAGGAGGCCTTCGGCTTGGTCCCCGCTCCACTCCCAGAGTCTCTTTTCCTGTTTTTAACCTCACCTTTAAACAGCAAAAGAAATTACCGTCTATAAAGAGTCACAAGATAAAATTATATGGGTTAGCATGCTTTGAAGAATTTAAAGTGCTGTACATGTAGAATTTTTTATTACAAATCCCTGGGAAATTGTGGTGACACAATTAAGTCCCGGAAAGCTGATATTATGGTGGGCAAACCCCTTAGGGAGATAAAGTTATTTCAGCAGGTCCAGCTTACAAAAAAACTTGTTAAAAAACAAAACATATAAAGTTATATAAGGGTATCACAACATGCATAAATAAAGATGAATATATTCCTGGTCCAGGAGCTCAGAAAAAGGCATCCTCTTAAATATACTTTTTATTATCGGCTCAGGTAAGAACTTGAAAATCCAGGTCTATAAAGCAGCACAAAAGCCTTAAGACAGGTAGACTTGGAGAATTAAAACTCTGCTATAAAACAAAATCCTAAAGTCTTCTTTAATAGATGAATCCTCAATCCCTATGTTGATTTTTAAGAATTAGTTTTCTCTTTATTAATTTCGACAGGATTTTTGTGCACTTGGAAATAGCAGCTAAGTGGGAGACATACACTGTAGGTGCGCATTTATGGTTTCACAGATTTCTTAGGAGAACTGTATACTCTCTCCCCTCCCAAGAATCTTCTAGCCACACACTGAGGACTTACCCTCTCCACTGAATAAGTCTGTCCCTCTCTGATTTACCTTCACTTTTGCCTCACCTCCATCATTTTTTCAAAGAACAGTGGATCTTGACATGAAGCACTGCTTAGGCATCACTCTTCTTTCGGTTTCTAAGACTAAAGAATGTCCACCAGTCATCAAACATGGCTTATACTGATGGCGATTTTTTAAAACTGGAGATATAATTGACATATAACACTGTGTTAATTTTAGGTGTGCTAATTTTATTCAGGATGACTTTACAGAAGTAGAATGGGAATAAAAAATGTCCAGACATTCCCCAAGGAAAGCATGTTAATTTTAACATCTGGTCAGCTTCCACAAAGGGAAAAGAGCAAAAAGATAATTTTTCAAAGGTGAAGACAATGAGTACACTTGACACAGTTTGGATTTTAATCAAATAAAAATTGGCTGAGGTGCTTGACTATATCACTACATAAGAAAATTTAGACACAAATGTCTGCAAATACTGAACTTTGCTCTTTCTGTTGAGATAGAGGGAACAAAGCTGTGCTGGCTCTCCAACTGAGACTAACAAAAAAATTGTATGTGAAATAAATGTATATTGTTAGAATTTATGCAGTTTTCTTTGGTAACTGAATCTGGCCTCATTTATGAAACAACTATAAAGTGGATAGTCTCATCTGAGTGCAGTGAGAGATAAAAAAGTAGTGAATAAGAGATGATGCCCATTGAATGCTTAAAATCTTTCTCTTATAAAAATGGGCCTGGTCTTCTGAAGTACCCTGGAAAGACAACTGTCCCTCCTCCTCACCTGATGGGCGACTCTGCCCACTCTCAGGCAGCTTCCTCTCCTGGCCCCAGATTCTCATGGATATAATCCAGAGACGACCAGGTGAGCTGTGCGGTACCATTATGGCTTTATTTCTGTTTAATAGCAACAATTGGCATTTGTTTACATGTTTTATCACATTCAACTTTCACAAACCTCTGTAAGGAGTTATTATTGTTACACCATTTTGCAGACCTGACTTTGAGAGAGTAAGCAACATACTCAATGTCACAGATCTTGCAGGAGGCAAAGCCAGAATTTGACCCATACCCAGGACACCATGGGCTGTGTGCTTTGCACGGCGCCAGCTCACCTCTGTGGCAAAACCTGTGATTCATGTGAATTCCTCAACTAGTTAGCTACCAGGGGACAACAGCTGGAGGTAGTATACCTCAAACGTCTATTTTCTGTGTGTCTTCCGTGTCATAAAGGGCCAAAAAAAGGAGAAATCGATGAAACTCTCTGGTTCAAATGGTTAGCTGTGATGGTGAGGTGATGATCTCAGCTAAGCTTAGGTAAAAACTGATTATTCAGCTTTGCACGGAGATGTGATGTACAGCATAGGGAATATAGTCAATAATACTGCAATAACTATGTATGGTGCCAGGTGGGTACTAAAATTATCAGGAGGATCATTTCATAAGTTATATAATTATCTAACCACTATGCTGTATACCTCAAATGAATATAAAAAAGAAACTTTGTGTGACATTCAATTCACCTTTATTAAAAAAGTTTTACTTTGAGATAAGTGTAGATTCACATGCAGTTGTAAGAAATAATAAAGAATGTGGCTCAGTGGTTGAGCACAGACCTATGATCCAGGAGATCAAGGTTGATTCCCAGTCAGGGCACATGGCCAGGTTGGGGGCTCAATCCCCAGTGGGGGGCATGCAGGAGGCAGCCGATCAATGACTCTCTCATCATTGAAGTTTTTCTCTCTCTCTCCCTCTCCTTTCCTCTCTCTGAAACCAATAAAGATTATATATATATACATATATATATATATGAAAAAATAAAGAGAAATCCCATATACCCTTCACCTGGTTTTCCCCCACAGTAACTCCAACATTACTATAGTACAGTATTGCAAACAGGAAACTGACATTCATACAATCCATCACTTTTATTCAGGTTTCACCAGGTTTATAGGCACTGATCTGTGTGTGTGTGTGTATGTGTACTACTAAGTAATCTGTTCTCACTAATCTGTTCTCCACTTTTTTTGTTATGTTAAGGATGTTATAAAAATGGATCATACAGTAGGTAACCTTTTCAGATGGGCTTTTTCTTTTACTCAGTATAATTTTCTTGAGATCTGTCTAAATTTAGTGTATCAATTCCTTTTCAGTGCTGAGTAGTATTCCACATTAGGATGCATCACAATTTGTTTAACCTATGGAATGACATTTGGACTGTTTCGAGCTTTTGGCTACTATGAATAAGGCTGCTATGAATATTCATGTACAAGTTTTAGTGTGAACATAAATTTTCATTTCTCTGTGATAAATGCCCAAGAATGCAATTGCTGGGCTGCATGGTAAGCACACATTTAGTTTTGGAAGAAACTGCCCCCCTCTTTTCCCAGGCGACTGTACCATTTTACATTCCCACCAGCAATGCATGAGTGATCCAGTTTCCCCACATCTCACAGCGTTAGGTGCCCTGCTGAGGTCAAACCTCTACTCCACAAAGGGGCTGGGTGGAGAAAGGGAGCCCTGACCTCCAGCCTGCACCTGCCTGAATTAGCCTCTGCAGCATGGCTCTGGGGGAAGCATGGCAAGTGCTGGGGGCTGCCCCTCCTGCATACGCCACAACCCCGACTGTACACTGGAGAGAGGAGGGAATTACTGTGTTCTTGGCTGCACGTACCGAGAGTGGACATTCTGTCCTGCTGGCCCGGGAGGAGGTTATGGGAGAGCGGGTTGTGGTTCAAATGCCACCAACTCTTGCTGTTCCTACCAAAATTTAGTGGGATATTTGGAGTCAGTGTTACATCCAGAGACTTTTTGTTTGTTTGTAATTTTATTAGATATGATTATTTCTCTGGGGAGAAGGTCTGCAAGTATGGAACCTAGTACTGTTGAATTTTGAGGTTCTTTGAACCGTCTATATGTATGTAAGTCCTGTGCCATATATGTGGTTTGCAGAGTACTTTCTCCCAGTCTGCTGCTTCCCTTTTCATATTCTGCAGAGGACCTTTTGCCCAGCAAATATTTTTAATTTTGATGGCGTCCAATTTATTGTTTGTTTTTCCTTTTATGGATTGTACTTTTAGTGTCAAGTTTAACTCTTGGTCCTGAAGATTTTTCTTCTGTTTTTTGTCTAAAATTTTTATAATTTTACTTGTAAGTCTGTGATCTTTTTGAGTTAATTTTTGTATAGGGTATAAGCTTCAGGGTGAAACTGGTTTTGTTTGCTTGTTTGTTATTTGCCAATGGCTGTCTAATTTCTCCAGCACCATTTGTTGATAGAGATCTATCTCTATTGAATCATTTTTTCACCTTTGGCAGAAATCAGTTAGACATATTTTGTGGATCTACTTCTGAGTTCTCTGTTCTGTTCCCTTTTTCTGTGTGTTAGTCCCTCCACTAACACCATATTATCTTTATTACTGTATCTACATAGCAAGCCTTAACATTGGGTGGAGTGATTCTTTCCTCTTTTGAAAAATTGTCTTAGCTGTATTGCGTCAGTGTAAATTTTAGAATAAGCTTGTCCATATCTACGAAAGAACTTTATTGGGAACATGTTAGGAATTACATTAAAACTAGAAATCAACTTAAGGGGAATGGACACCTTTACTATGTCAATCCACTTATGAATGAATGGAACATTTAATTCATTTTTGTTGTTTTTACAAACGTAAGTGAAGAGTTGAGGAAGCTTTTTGACTAATTCATAATAAAAACACATTGGCATCAATTTTTACTCACCATTAGGTGAAAGTGCCTCTTCTTCTCTTGAATTCTTTGGATTGATTTAACTGTCTTCATTAATGTTCATAAGCATAACTTTTGTTTCTGTAAAGACACAGGCATGGATAATCACAGAAACAATGACTCTATCTCCAGGCAAACTACAAATAAATGTTTGAGGTTTTGAGTGAAAACAGATGACTAAACCAAATGACTCATGGATTGTAGCCCTCCAGAGAGGACTCGGAATACATTAAACCTTCCAAAGCTACTCCGGATGGGAAAATGTGTTGCCATAAAAGGATTTTTACTATTCCCTCTCTTTTAAATAAGGCTGAAACTGAAAAGTGCTTACCTCAGTGTAGCATTTCCATTTTGCTTTGCTGGTTATTAGGTGAGTGACCACACAGAAAGAGAAGGGAGAATTAAACTCTTCTGCTGGCACAATTATTCCCCTCAGCCGCAAGCTCGTATGCATGACAGCGTTTTTTTGTAGCTACATTTGGGGGTCATGGGAACAGTGGGTAGTTACGTATGCAGTTGTTATTATAGTCATTAATTTTTCTGCTTTAAGAATAAAAACAAATCTCCAAATTTATCTTAATTTTTTGCAGCTGTAGTATTTTTTTTTATTAGAGTATCTTTTTATATTAAAACATTTTCATCAGCCAGTAGAAATAGACTAAGTTTTTTTCTTTCTAGAACAATTTATTGACAGTTATTTCTGCTAGAGGTTGGGATAGAAGGAAGTGTGCTGATGATTAAAGCTCAGGCAGTGGGTTCCTTACTTGCAACTAGAACAAAGAAACTTGCTGACTATATATTTGTATTGCTTCTGGCTTTAGCTTCTTTACTAAAGGTGAATGAATGTGAAAAGCTTTATTGTTTTGCGTTCAATGGCTCTCTATATAATATCCCTACACTATTTGCTTTTCCCCTGTAAATTCATACAGCACTCTCTGCAGCTTATTTGCTAGGCAATATATTTTTTGTGCCACGTGATAGATACTGAACTCAGTGCATTGACCGCAGCAACTGAGGAGTCAACACGGTGACATTTAACTGGATCTAAAGCACCTAACAATGTTGTCAGGCCTTAGTTTCTTTCCATCCGTTGTCTCTGCCTTCAAATCGGTTTCCTCACTTTTCAAGCAGGCTTTCCCTCTGTGGGTGACTGTGGATCAAGGCTTATCTTATATTCTTGACTTGTCCTCTCCTGCTTCCTCTTGTAACTAGGACTTTGTGTCCTGTAGTAGATCTCATTGGGTCACGTGTCCATTCATGAATCAGTACCTGTGGACGGGGCGAGCCTATGCTCCAGTTAACTGGGCTTAGGCCGGAGGCTGACCTCTGTAGCCAAGAGGGTTTCCATTCCATCCAAGGACCTGGGCTCAGGATGAAAAATAAATGATTCAGAGGTTGTCATGGAGCAGAAAGAGTTCACCCACCTGGCACTAGCATAGCCAGGCCCTAAACATGGAGAATTGTAGCGGAGAGATTGGCTGTTTTATTATGAGCAGCACCACCGGGGGTGGGGAAGCTAATGCTCAAAAGCCCAATGGTTTACAGACAAGGTGTTTTATACAGCAAAATCACAAGTCATCATGAGTAAGGGGTTTGGAGTCCTGGGTCTTACCTGCTGGTCAGGTGAGGTAAGGGCAGTAAATCATAATTTAAGGTTGTAAGGTCAGCTTCATAGTCCCTCAGTCTGGTTTCATGGGGACATGGCCAGGGGCTGTTTCACTTTAGGATGCAGGACTGAAAAACAATTTAGGGCATAGTGTTATCTTTAGCTTAATCTCTTACTCGAAACCCATATCTTGTGATCCTTAGTCAAGGCATGGTCATTGTTTCTGGCTGCTCGGGGCATTAATGACTAGTAAGGGAAAGGCTAAGGGTTACAGGGCAGGCTGTGGAAAGCTGAATAGAGTGCTGGGGCTACATATTAAATCAAAAGTATACATTTAATTCAGGACGCTCGGTTTCAGTTGGTCCTTTGCTTGTGGGCTGAAAGACATCTTAATGCATGTTGCATTTTCCTGGGTTATCTCCATGTGCAAGGGTAGAAGCTATACATCTTGTGACACTTAACTCATGATGTGCTATTGTTATTTGTGCTTTCTTGGTTATTTATCCCCTCCACCCCTGCTCCCAGCCATCTAACAGGCCCCAGGCTAAGCAAATTCTATCATGGTTAACCAGGTGCTGCTCAACTTCCTTCTTGTGGCTGTTAGTCCAAACTAGCATAGAAATCTATTTAAAATTTTATTTGTTTTTTTTATTAAAGATATTTCTGAAGGGTCTTAACTCCTTGGGCTTCAAGGTGTGTGTGCCTCGGAGGGATGGAAGGTACCCAGGTTGGCAAAAGTCAACAGTCTTTCACCTCACCATGTTCCAAAGAATGGTTCATTAAAGAAACAACTGGATAATGTAACACAAAATTATGCTCCTAAATTTAAAAAATTGGGAAAATGATAAATAAATGCCTTCCACACAAAAGCTGTTTCTGTCTAATAAAATAATAAAGATTCATCAGCAACGTAGAAGAAAAAAATCCTTTTCCCACCACCTAGCTTAGGTTCTTTAGTGGGGGCCCGTAAATAAGGCTGGCAAAAGACAGACTAACATGAAAGAAACAAACAGAAGTTTATTAGCATGTGCATCCCACATACACATGGGAGCAGCCAGTCAATAACCCAAAGCAGTTGTTTGAGCATATGTACCATCTTCAACCAAACAAAAAAAAAGAATTTGGAGCTTCTGAGCAAGAGAATCCAGTTACGAGAAGGTGACCAGGAAAAGCATGGTAAACTAGGTTGGTTAGTATGGTTCCTTGTGCACATTTAAATCACTTTCTCCATTGATAAGTTGTTGAGTCTTCCTCTTCCCTGTATGGGAGGAGCACATCTTTACAAATGAAACTTCCTTTATAAATGTAAATTTCTCTTACAAAAGGAAAACTGCCTCTTATTTCTAGAGCTTTTCTGTTTCTGCTGGTACTCAATGGCCTTTAGCTCAAAATGGAACATCTGTCAAAGAGGCTTTTTTGGGGGGAGCATCATATTCTGGTACCCTTCAGCAACTTTTCTCTGGTCCTTGATTTGCTCAAATATAAATTTAGGGGGTTCATTAAATAATCTCTTAGGTGTCTCAGCTCTAATTTCTGTCATTCAGTAATCAGCAGTCATTACTACTGCTGAGTACATGCTGTCTCTCTAAGCCTTAAGGGCTAAATAAAGTATGCTGAAGGTCAAGATGCTGCATCTGTGAAAGCCAGCAGCCTTGGGTATTTTTCATTTGAGCCAGTGCTTTGGATGACTACAAGTGCAGTGTGGATAGCTTTAGGACCTCAGGCTGTATTTTGGGCCCAAGGTGACAAAGTTTGTTGACATAAGAAACATCCAAATAAGTAGAGAATTTTATGAGTTTATTTGAGCCAAACTGATAACATATGCTGGGGAAGCAAGATCTCAAATGCTTTAGAGAATGTCTTGCAGTTCATTTTTTAGATTAAGGAGAGAACTAAGGAAGGTTACCTGGAGGTGGGGATTGGATTACAGGGTAGTTAACAAGATTATGTGCTCTCTTGAGGGTGGTTAACCTAGATGCACAGGAACAATGGACAAGGCTTACTTAAGGCAAACAAACATTTTACTAAAAAGTTATATGCCTTGGGCATAGTTATCCACCATGCCCTGCCCAGTAGCAATTTATGATCCATCACCCTGTGAGATCACTTTCCATAGAGCCCCTTCTTTTGTTCAGTTTCTAAACCTTGATTTAAAAAAAAAAAATTTGGTTAGTTTTCTAGAATGTACTTTGTTCACAGGAATGTTTTAGTTATTGTACGGCTGACTATTCCTATTTAGCTACCTTACTTTCCATTGTGCTGGCTGGCATATATGGAGATAACAGAAGCCAATTTTAAATGGAAGCAGGCTGTGATTTGTGAACAATTTTTTTTAGAGAGCCATATTTTCATTCATTTGTCAGATACGGATGAGTGTGCCATGTACTGTGTTAGAAATACAGGGGTAAACAAAACTAATTCTCTACTCTAATGGAGCTTACTGTGGAAGAAGAAAACTTTCCCCATTCCTGTCTTGGTTCTTATGGCTGGTGAAAGAATTAAAGTGACATAAGCAGAATAACAGGAGAAATAGCAAGATTTAATATGTACACATGGAGAATTCAGATAAAGAGTTCCAAAGACAGTGAGGCAAAATTATGTGTATAAGTTATCCTGGACTGAGGAGAAGGTAGGAGTCTGGCCACCGAAGGGAAGTAAGGCAACTCACAGGGAGATGAAGGTTAATGTTTAGTAAACAAAGGTTTGTTGGGCACTCTAGACACAGTGGGACACAGAGAGGACTTTGAGGGAAGGGGCCTTGCTAGGTTCCTTCCTGTCTATTACACCCTTATTATACTGATTATCTGTGGTGATAGCACCTTCCTGGAACAGGCCTCCTATCTTAAATTCTTTTAGGCAGTTAAGGGGAAGGTCAAAAGTTCTTCCTGAGCCTTCTGGGCCTTAAAAATAACCAGCTTAAAATCATCACCCCACAGAGGCATATTTTGTAATATGTGGTGGCAAATCCTGCTCCACTATAGTATTAAGAAAGATAACCAAGTGTGTAATATAAGTCAGACAGTATGAAGTGCGGTGATACAAGGTGAAGGACAGCAATTGACTGAGAGTGCTGTTTTATTGTCATCAGGCGAGACCTTGCTAAGAAGGGGACGTTAGAGCAGAGACAGAAATTAAACTGAGGAAGCAAATCAAGTGTCATGTGGGGGAAAGGCATTCCAGGTAGAGGGATCAGCCAGGGCAGAGGCCTTCAAGTGGGAACGTGCTTGACAGGTTTAAAGAATTAGGAATTAAGTGACTGGAGTGGGGGGGGGAGTGGCAGGAAATGAGAGCGAGAAGCAGGCCAGAGGCCAGATCACGCAGGCCATGGTAAAGACTTAGAATTTTTTCCAAAGTATCATGGAAAACCTTGGAGAGCTTTGAGATGGGAAGCAACAAGGTCTAGTTTGCATTGTAAGGGGTCTCCTGGGACGCTGCTGGGGAGCCTGCTGCTAGGGGAGAGAGGGGAAGCGGCTCTGGAAGCCCTTGCTGTGAGCTGTCTCTCCTTGATGGGGCAGCCCCCAGGGGAGCAGCCGGCCTTCCCGCTCCCGAAAACACTTTGATCCCATTCTGAGTCACCGTGACCAGGGTCAGTAGATTCCCTGCGCTTACTGTGGGGCAGAGACAGCTGTATCTCTGTGCCCTACCTGGAAGAATGATGTGCTTTACTATTGTTAAAAGATAAACTCAAGTATATTATGTTTTTGAGTTTATTTGAACAAAAATCAATTCCAATTGGGCAGCACCAAATGGGAATTGGTTAGGAGCACTCCACCACCAGAAGCTGGGGGAAAATACATATAGAGAAGAGGTAGAAGCAATGCAGGAAAATTATTGGGTTGGCCGTAGCTTATGCAGTTGCCTTATTGGGAAAGCCTCATTGGCTGTTTATGATTGGTTGTCTCTAGCTTTTTTTGGTTTTAAAATTAAGTTTATACACATTGGCAAATGGTTTTATAACAGATACTACTGTAACTTGAATTATACTCTGTCACCTCCAGATGCATTCTATTCCTGACTCAATATTTATATCATGGAAACAATTCAGTACTTTCTGCTGTTCTTTGAGTAAAACCAAGTATGATTTATACATGGTAGAAAAGTTACTATGACCATCACATGTCTAAATTCTAAGTTTATCAAAAAAAAAAGAGATTTTATGGGTTGACATTTACAAGTAATTATTCTATCAGTGATAATTAAAAATTTTGTATTATTCTGCTGTCCTTAGGCTTTGATTTCTTAACCTTGAAGCATTTCAGAAATAGGTTTTGGTTTGATTACATAGGCTACCAACGCACTAAAGCAACCTCAGCCTAATGGTCTCCTTGTTTAGTTCATTCAATACTATTAAAATAGCACCATCTGCCCTGGCTGGGGTGGATCAGTTGGCTGAGCATTGTCCCATGCACCAAAAGGTCACCAGTTTGATTCCTGGTCAGGGCACATACCCAGGTGGCAGGTTTGATCCCCAGTGGAGGTGCATATGGGAGGCAATCAATCAATATTCCTCTCTCTCTCTCTCTCTCTCTCTCTCTCCCCCCCTTATCCCTCTCCCTCCCTCTCTCTAAAACAATCAATAAAAACATATTTAAAAAAAACACCCATAAAAACAGCATCGTGCATGGTGGAAGGATGCTATGGTAAATTTCATTGCATTGTGAGATGTATAAGGTGACCTGGGACCGAGTCACCACTTACAAGATTGTTTCTCGGGGAACATTATTTCCAAGTTCAAATCAAATGACTTTAGAATGTTTTATACACTAAGAATTAATTTGTAGTTTGGAGACCAATTCTGTCCCTCTAACCCAGAGCTGGGAACATTTGCCTAAGGAAAGCTACTAATACATTAGGGATTAATAACACCTCGTGTACAACGTGGACACAAAAAAGAAGTTAATCAAGGATTTGTTTTTATGATAGAAAGAGTCATACGACTCAACCCTCAAGTAAAATCAAATTGATGTCTAAAAAATTCCCTTCTCCTGAACCAAGCAAAAGTAAATCTAAGGGGGAAAATTCATATACCAACCTTACAATTAAGTATAAAGGCTTTAGTTAATCTCTTTTGTGCTATCTCTGCTACCCTCGTCCAGTATGGTTAAATGAATACTGCATGATATACACTTGTTCAGAATTGACCATCAATCTGTGAGGTCTGAGGGTAGGTGTAAGTTCTCCAGTGTTCAGTGGATTTTAGCAATTCTATTTAGTCTCTCAGATGTTAAGGTGTTAAGTTAGTGGTAGTTATGTTGTTGTAGTACTATACATGTAATTATAAAGATAATGAATAGTAGTTACATGTGCTTTGTTTTGGGCAACAATTCAATGGTACTTATTTCTTTTACTGTTGTTAAATTACAAATGAAAAGTGTCCTTTATCATCATCGTTGTCTGGACCAAATCTTTCAAAATGGTTCTATGATGTGAGACTATGATGTAGAATTGAAGAAAAACTTTACTAAATTCTTTGCATTGCATAAGGCTTATCACTCTGATGTGGGGGGAAAAAATCCCATAATATGATTTTAATTCAATTTTATAGGTTACTTAGCCCTATAGTGCTTATTTGGATGATACCAAACAGTTTATCAGTAACTCCCCAGCTATCAAAAGTATAGCTGACTGCTAAATTTCCTGGAGGTGTCCTGTTTGCTTTTTAAAAACCAGTGAGGGCAACTTCGAAACCCAGATCCATCTTTTTTAATACATAAAAATTTGAGTTACACTGGCATCAAATAAAATGTTTGTTCACTTGACTATTTGAAAGGAGAAATGACAGGTGAAGGGAAAATAAATGAACAGAATTCTAACCTGTCAGCCAGGAGGTCGAATGTCTGTGTCTACAAGTTCATAAATCACTCTTTTCTCTTTAGCTCTTCTTTTTCTATCAGGAAATAATGGCTCTTGACTGTAGAAATTCATTAATTAAAAAAATATCCCATGAGGGTGGGCTGAAGTAGCCTAAAGTTAGAGAAAAAAACCCACTGATATTAAGTCTCTGACTTTGAGAGAGGACAGAAATATTATTTCCGCATACAAGTAATTCTTCTTAATTTCCCAGAAGAACATTTGCAAGGGAAGAAGAATTCTTTGATCTGTTCAGGAAACCTATCATTCCTGCTTATTTACTTTTTTTGGTAAGAACGAGTTATCAGCTGAATAATCAGCTATGGAAGTCGTCCTGTGCACCACACCAGCCTGAGTGAAATCACTGGCTCCACGCTCCTGCTCTCCGAAGTGAGCACGCAGATCATCTCATTCCAGGGCTTAGCCCAATGTGAACAAAGGCCACTTCCATTTCACTTTTCCTGTTTTATCATTGTGGAAGTATCATAGCATGTATTTGTTTCTTCTTTTGCTTATTTTTAGTTGCATAGTATTTGCCCAAGCTTTTGGTGGCCCTCCTAAGAAAGAGAGCCAAACATTCCAGACTCTTACAGCTTACTTCATCTTGAGAAAGGCATTCTTGTCTTAAGTTGAGACTTGGTCTTGCCACTTTTTCCCGAGATGCTTGGATGGAGATTAAGTTATCCACCCAGACTGGGTGTTTGTGGGGTCCTTGCCCTTCCTCAGTTGTGGTTTTTAAAGAGCCAAGGCTAGAAACTTTTTTGGTGCCTCAATTCACCCATTCTCTTTTCCTAGGACTATTAAATACGTTGTAATTTTTTTTGTTTTTAAATGGAACTCATTCTGTATCTGGGTGATATACAGTATTAGTAACACCTTGGCATCTCTCCTGGGTATATGTAAAGACAGGAAGGAGTCAAGGCTGAGGCTTCATTAAAAGGAATACTATGTCTCCAGGGTAGAAAGATTTTAAGTTAAACAAATCTATTTCAGAGGAAATCTTAAGCTTAGAATCATGTAGTTTCTTTTACTCTAAAGAGGCCCCACGGCATAGTATTTAGGGGTATGAATTTTCAGGACAAATCATCTCATTCTAGAGCCCTTAATCTGTTACTTACCAACAGTGTGAGATTGAACAAATTACTTGAAGTCTCTACACCTTAACTAAAATTATAAGACCTATCATATAGTATTCTTATAAGAATTAGAGTTGATGTACATAAAACACCATTATCTCTGGCACATACTAGGTATTCAATAATATTTTTAGCAATGAGACAATTTGTTGTCCAACCTTCAGCAAATTCTGCTCATAATATAGCAATAAGGAGTAAAATAATATCGCATGTAGATTTTGTTCACTTGTGAAAATAAGTTAATGACTTTGCTTTTGTTTTCTGTTGCTGGTGGGAATACCAGCAATATTTGCATTTTTGACATTAAGTTTCAGATGATTTGCTATAGTCTTGGTCCTAATTATTTGCTACTTTATTTAGGAGAAACATAAGTGTAGAAGTATATTACATGCAAATGACTCTCTCTACTACTTTTACTTTTTTATATCTCATTGTACCAAAATGAGTAAAATCTAATAAAATAGTTGAATTTTATAGCATATTTCTATCTTAGCCAGGTACCATGCACAAAGAAAATATCCTTAAGAGAGTTACAGGCTAGAATTTTAGTCTTGTGCATTTTAAAGAAATCTTGTCTGATAAAAATGAAACCCAAATCCTTCACCACTGTTATTGAAAGAAACATCTCCTGGTGAGCCTGCCTTAGATCAGGATCATTTTCTCTTGGCTTTCTACTGCTGCCACTCTTCTAACTTCATGGTGTTGGAAGCTTGTGGTTCCCCCTTCAAAACTCCAGCTGAATATAATAGACCTTCCCTTCCCTCTTCATTTTATTGCTGAGATGAGATTGGTACATTCACACAAAATTCCCAGCAACATCATCATACTTTATCTTAGGGCATAGAAAATGGGAAAGAAGCAGTGTCATCAATCTAGCTGATCAAGTTTACAAATTTTGTGAGAAAGGCATTTATCTTCAAGGAGAGACAGGAATCAAGTCCTTGCTTACCTACTAGGACAGACACCACCGGACTCCAGCTCACAAAATTGAGTAACAAGTAGCAGCATTCTATTACCAGGAGAGGGGAAAGAGCATGAGGAGAGAGCCTCTCTGAGGCATAGCACAAAGGAAGTCCTAAAGCTGATAGCGGAGCAGAAATTTAGACAAACCACTTGTTAACCTAAATCAGACTCTATTCTAAGTCCAAAACTCAGCTCAACTTCTGGCTAAATTAATTCAATCTCCCATAATAAAGGCCTAGCAGAAAGAAAGGCATGCCCATTTTCCAGTACACAAATCATTTACCTCCATCTTTTAACAAAAAATTACAAGGGGCACAGAAAAGTAAAAAGTATCTATACACTATCAAGAGACATAGAACTGATACATCGATATAATCTTACTCAAATATAATACATATGTTGAAACAATCAATCAGGAAATTAAGATAATTATGATCACTGTGTTGAGGGCTCAAGTATAAAAGGTGGACAGCATACATGATCAGATGGGTAATTTTATCAGACAGGTGAAAATTATGAAAAAACAAATGAAAATGGTAGAAGTAAAAAACACCATAATATAGATGATGAATGCCTTTGATTGGTTCTTCAACTGGCACAGTTGAGAAAAGAATCAGTGAACTTAATGATAGTGCAATAGAAATTACAAAAATTAAAAAACAGAGATAAAAGTGAATGAGGGGGGGACCCTATCTCAGAACAAAGCAAGAACTATGGGATGATATCAAATGGTCAAATATAAGTGCAATTGAAATCCCGTAATGAGGGGGAGGAAGGCATGAAACAAAAGAAACATTTTAAGAAATAATGTCTGCAAATTTTCCAAAATTAATGAATTAATTAAAATTAATTAAATTAGACACCCTAACCAAAGAACACCAATATAATAAAAACCACACACACACACACACACACACACACACACACACACACACACACACACACAGAGGGAGAGAGAGGATACATTACATAGAGAGGAACAAATATAATAAACCATTTTTTTTTTTTTTTTTTTGGTCTAAAAACTATGCAAACCAGAATACAATGGAACGACATCTTTAAAGTGCTGGAAGAAAAAAATCTGTCAACCATAGTCATATGGATTGCACTAGACTGGCACCAGCATTGCTGAGCTCAGTGGTGGCTCTCCTCTGTAGCAATAGAAGATGCTGTTATAGACTTGGGATTATTGATAGCAAAGAGAATTAAAAAGCCCTGAAATATTAGAGGGCAGGCAGTATACTTAACTACCAGATGCAAGGTATATGAAATTATTGTAATGGCCATAGGTCAGAGTAGAAGCCAGGCCTGTCTGACTCACAGAGAACTATGGAGACAGAGCATGGCATCCTCCGGGGCAAAAGAGATGGGTAGTCAACAGTGGTATTTCACAATCTATGCAACCAAAAGAAACCAAGTACTGATGATCAGGAAACTAAGAACAGCCACCCCAACAAAATGTCATAATCCCTTGCTCAGTGCACAGATTGGAGCCAATTCTGAGATCTAGAACTCATTGACTAAAGGGGAGGCCAAATTCCCATGATAAAGGATCTTGCAACACCAACAGCATATAGAGAGAGTAATGATTACTCCAGTCATTACTCAAAGGGACCTGTGACCATTTACTAGGACCATGATATACTTTGGATGGAGAAGTACCTAAACATTTTACTAATTGTTGGACATAGGATCCAAGTTTACGTTGATACATGAGGACCCAAATTGTCATCATGGCTGCTCTGTCAGGAGTATACGTGTGTATGACAGGCAGAATAATGCCTCCTCAAAGATGTGCTATTCTTCAGAAAATGTGAATATGTTAGGTTACATGGCAAAGGGGATTAAAGTTTATTCTTCTACATGGGTAACATCCAACTGAAAATAGAAAAAATGCGGGTTTCCAAGAAGTCATGTCTTCATAAGCCAATCCAAACAACTGCTACTTATGGGTTCCCAAGCACTGATTCTGCTGATAGTGGCTCCTATTGGCAGTGACTTCCCTCATAGATACCTCCTTGGGAAGCTCGTGGCAGTGGAAGTTCTTATAGGGTCCTGGTGTTTCTCATCTTATCAAGCAGCTGACAATGAGCTCTGCCATAATTTGCTATCTGGGTAGCTCACCATTTCTCTCATACCACCTAGCAAAGCCCCTGTTAATTTCCTTAGGAGAAGTTTTGATGCATCACAGCTTAGTAAATAGAATTTTCCAAAGATCCAAAGATTGCATTAAGGGAGCAGGCCTTCATATCTAACTATGTTAAACTTTTCTTCACTTCAGCTATTTTTCTCTGATAGTCTCTAAGAGGGTCTAATGAGAGTGTCAATCAGTATAATGCTGTGTTATTCAATATGGTAGCATTAGCTACACATGGCAGTTTAAATTTGAATTAAGTAAAATACAATAAAATTAGACATTTAATTAGTTGCATCAGGCACATTTGTGTGCCATGGCCACATGTGGTTACTATATTTGGTAATGCAGATATTAAACATTTCCATCATCACAGACAGTCCTGCTGGACAACACTGTCATAGAGCTTGTGAGTGATAGACATAAAAAGAGCTTCAGTAGGCACTCTAGTTTCCCTACATTTCACAAGAATAGGTTTAATAGTTTCTCTGGATTACAAATTCAGAGAGTACAATAAACTTTTATTCTTTGTACTGTGGTATTTATTAAAAAAAATAATAGCAAGCATTTATTGTTCATGTACTAGATGCCAGGTATTTGACATGCATTACATATAATTTAACCCTCACAATGGCACCAAGATTTAGATATTATCTCAATTTTGTAAACAAGGCAACTGAGGCTCAGGAACTGTGAAAGACATGTCCAAGATTATATAATAGTGGCCAAAACAGATTCAAATATGGATTTTTCTAATTCTGAAGACTGTGCTTTAGGTCACACTGTGCTATAACAGGTGAGTTACAGAAAAGCAGTTGGCAATAAATGTAAGTTGGTTCGCATAATCTGAAATTCTACTGAAGGCAATTTCTACTTCTCTCTGAAGTCTTCTGCCTTCATACTTCATTTCTCTCTTTCCACTGTCTTGGGAATTACTTTCAGAATGCCAAATCTGGACAAATTTAATCTTTGTGGGATGAAGCACTCATTCATCCCTGTAACATTCTATTGGTACAGAATATTACCAATACTTTCCCTGTTCCACATACTATTTGGCTTTTTTACCTTCAGTTTAAAATACAGACATATACTTAAATATTTCTTTCTAATAATAAGAGGCCGCAAGTGCTAGGCCTCTGCAGGTCTAAGATGTATACTGTACTAAAATATAGACAACATGATTGCCTGTGACAATAAGGCTGTTCCTCACTCTCCGAGGAACTATCAAATTCTTTTGTTGCTTGAAGCTTTGTGTTCCAACTTCCTTAACTATCCGTGACAATCTGTTTTTTTGTTTTTGTTTTTTAGTTCTTTTAGGATGCTGCAGAATTCTTTAAAAACAAGATGGATTTTTCTTTTAATATTCACCATAATTTTTAAAAAGTGCCTGTGTGATGCATTTGTTGCCTATCATGTGCCTAGCAAACTGAACTTTAAATGACCTTTTTGCCATTTTTATTGCAGCCGTCAGCATCCAGTTTTATACAGAAAATATAAAGGAAAGGGAATTTAAACCAGAATTTTTTATTGAGGTACACACAGCTTCAGGGGCTGCTGTTACAATGGTATCATCAAAAACCAAAACTGACAAAGACTCATGGGGTCCATTTTCTAATTCAGTCTTGAAGGAAATTTACAGTAGTGAATCTCTATGGCAGTTGAGGTTGGCTAAGATTAAGATGACCCATTTCCCTTATCTAATGAATTCAGGCCTTGCAAACTTTGCAAAAGCTTTGAACTGACAAAATATCAAGAGAGTTGATGTGAAATTGAAAGACAGCTGGCAACGGACTCAGAGCCTCTTGAGTTTAGCTCAGGAAACTGCAAACTTTCACAGCTGCAAGACTGTCAAAATGAAGATTCCAGCATAAAATAGTCAAAACATTGCTATTAGATGAAAAACTTTATGCCTACAGCCTTTATTCTACAGACAAGATTCTTCATTTTAAATAAAAAATGCACATGACATTTTTGCATTTATCTCCATTATGCTAAGATAAAACAAGTGAAAGTGTTTCCATCTCCATCAACTGAGGTTTAAAAAAGTCCAAATTAAATTTGAAGAGTGTTTTTTAATTTTTATTTTTTAAAATTTATGGCAGAATCTTATTCCTGGAAACAAAACCAGTTTGATGTGGTTTTCTTTTTCAAGCTGTCTCTTTCCAATTCCTTGGTCTTGACAAATAATGAGGATAATTGAACACTTTGTTTTATTACTTGGTGAGAAAGTCACCAGGGTGTTTCTAGGTAAGATCACACAATAAATTATTAGGTAGAGAAACAAAGCTTGCTAGGTGTGGTGTTTTCAGGTCATAAATTTATCATCAATGATAATTTTTATACATCTCTTTTAAGCAAAACAAACCCCCAAACTGAATGGCATTTAAGGCACAAGTGAAGTTTTACTGATGGGAAGATACTCCAACATTAATAGTATAGTTTGTTGAACACTAATTATAAGGCTTATTGTATTTATGAGAACTTAAAAATTTGGCTACATTTTCAAAGGATCCCAGTCATGGCTTTCCATATAGCCAATCACAAAACCCTTTTCAAAAAATTTAAATTACATCATGAATTGGCCATTTATATTTGAGAAAGTATTAAACTCATGCAATAGTGAAATCCTACTGAATAGAATGGTATATGTAAAATATAAATGCACAACTGAGAAAATAGGGGATAAAGTTATTTATGAATTTACAGTGATAGTATATTGTTTGAAATGCAGAAAAATATATGCACAAGTAGTTCCGAATTATTTTATTCTTATTTGACTATTGAAATATAAAAGAAATAAATGCCTTTTCAATCCTATGTAAAATGAAAATAATAAACTATGTTTAGTTCATTTTTAAAAGAATATATTTTATTAATTTTTAGAGAGAGGAAGGGAAAGGGAGAGAAAGAGAGAAATGTTGATGTGAGAAACATCAATTGGCTGCCTTCTGCATGCTCCCTACTAGGGTATCTAATTGACGAACTTTTGGTGCATAAGACATGCTCAACCAACTGACCCACACAAGCCAAGGCTATTTAGTTCATTTTTAATTAATATGCTACTTGTCTACTATTGGTCAACACCTTCATTTTGGACCTGATTTTACTTTTTGTAATTATATGGTTTTGAGGGCATAATATAAAATGCTAAGCATATCAAAGAATTAAAACAAAATGGATTTGTAGACAAACTATGGACTCCTGAGCATTACTGGAGACTCAAGTAAAGAGCATGACAACTTCCTCTCCTTCCCTAGTGGAGCCAATATCTTCTTTATTGCTTTATGCCTGTACTAATTTCTACTACAGTGCTTTAAAAGTGTATTGAAATTACTGTATATGTGCCTTCTTCCCTAATAAGCCCCGTGACATTGTGAATCAGGTCTTCCTGTATTCTGCACTGGCTGATCCAGCAATTCAATGATGTGATCAAAGGCTGGTTCTACTGTTAGCTCTACCATCCACCCTGATGACTCCATCTTAAGTTTGGTACTTCTTGTAGTCACAGGGTCATTTTCCATTGCCTGTATCATTAAGGCTGTATTTATTATGACTTAAGTCCTCCAGGGGAGAGAGAGAAAGAAAGAGAGTGCTTTTCCTCACTAGAGGAACAATAATACTTCTCTTTAGTCTGATGCAATTGTTTAGGTCCAACACTGCACCAGTAACTGTTACCAGGAGAATACTTTGTGCTGATTGACTTAGACCAGAGTTCTGTGACCAATCTTGGGTAAGAGAGATAGGATATTATAATTGCTTAGACTAATCAGGGCTCTCCTCTGGAGATGGAGTCAGTTCCTCAAACTTCATTGAGACTTTATTGGGGGAGTGGTTGATATAAATATTGGTCTGCTGTCTATAATGGACACTGTACAGGTTTTCAGTATGTAGCATTTCTCAAGCTTATTTGACTAGGAATTCTTTGTTCTTAGAGTAGATAGTTTACACAATATTGATCTATAAGGTTAAATTCAATTGCTAATTATAGCATGAATTGCTTTTATGATATGGACCCTGACTTCCAGCTACTGGTTCTGTAGTTCAAATTTATTGCCTTTCCCACAGCTCTCCATGTTTAATATTTCAAGGCTTTTATATTTGTCTCCTTGATTAGCAAGTTTTTTTCCACTCTGATTGCTTTCACATCCTTCAAATCCCAGGTCAAACACCATCTCTTTTAAAGCCTTCCTTTCTTTATACTGTTCTAGTATCTTGAACATAATTCTTTTATTGCTTCTCCATATAACATCTTAATTACTTATGAACAGGTCTGATTTTGAATGACTTGAGGGGAGGGTCTATGTCTATATTTATGTTTTTATCTTTGCAGTGAGAGAATTTGGTGAAGGATTAGTGTCAAATGTCTGTTCAATTGAGTTATTTAGTATGTTTTTGAAAATTTCAGATCATTACTACATTTTCATACTTTTTTTTGTGTGTGCTCAGCAATATTAGATATTTCAGTAGTTATGTTCAAGATCTTTAGCTGATGGCTCAGATAGTTATCTGTTCCTGAGTCAATCTCAGAATCAGCTGTAAAATAAATTTATTTTTATTATTCATGTGAATTTCAAAGTTCAAAATCATAAAAATAGATGTTTGCTTTCTGCAGGCACTATTTATAAAAGTCGGGATAAAAACAGGCAAGCTTGAGAACATTTTCATGAGGAGTGTCTACATAGTTGAAGTATTCTTTTTGAAAATATTTTTCAATTTATTGATTTTGTTTTTGGAGAGAGAGAGAGAGAGAGAAACATCCACCTGCTGTTCTGCTTACTTATGCATTCATTGGCTGATTCTTGTATGTGCCCTGACTGGGGATCAAACCCAAAACCTTGGCATATCTTGAGGATGCTCTAACCAACTGAGCTACCCTGCCGGGCTGAAGGATCATCCTTTTTTTTTTTTTTTAATATATCTTTATTGATTTCATAGAGAGGAAAGGAGAGGGACAGAGAAATAGAAACATCCATGATGAGAGAGTCATTGACCGGCTGCCTCCTGCACGCTCCTGACTGGGGACCGAACCCTGATCGCCTGGATCCTGGGCCGATGCTCAACTGCTGAGACATGCCCAGCCGGGCTGAAGTATCATCCTTAAAGTACACAAATGTCTCTTTCTTTATATAATAAACCTTCAAAAGTGCATTCACGAGCTATTTAATATATGTATGCTACCTTATAAATGTAGAAGAGTCTGTAGGTAGTTGGTTTTTAGCATGACAAAGGCTTTAAATTAGGTGAATTGCATTTTGAAATGTCTAATAAACATTTTAAAAAGTTCACTAGGCCTTTTATATAGTCATTACTAGGTGAAAGGTGAGTTTTGAATAACTTTTCTTTCCAACAATACATAGCCCAGGGCATGGCTCAGCAGTTGAGCGTAGACCAATCGGGGTTCGATTCCAGTCAGTGCACCTGCCGGGTTGCCGGCTTAATCCCCATTTGGGGCGCCCAGGAGGCAGCCAATCAATGACTCTCTCATCAATGATGTTTCTGTCTGTCTCTCTCCCTCTCCTTTCCTTTCTCTGAAATCAATAAAGATATATTAAAACAAATACAGAGAATGTATTTTGCTCTTATCTGAGTCCACTTGTAGATGATGTTTGTTTATTTACTTATTTATGCAACCTCGCACCCATTTCTCCTCTAATTTAACACTTCTAAATTTCCTTTTAAGAAATTACAACTCTCTCCCACATTGTTTGCAACCTTGGTCAAAGGACTCTTAACTCTTCTGGGTGGGTAACCAACGCAGGCTAACCAGAATCTCCCCAGACTTAACCTAGATGGGAAAGTAGTTGGAGTTGACTTATTCTAGTGATAACACCCAGGCAAATCTGCCCGTTAGTTCTTGCTACACGGATGGGACACAGTCTGGGTCCTATCCCCTCAGGCTGGCTTATTTTGGCGCTCCCCACTGTGCTTCCCGTAGGATTTCTTCCTGCTTAAGTTAGACAGAGTCATTTTCCATTGCTTACTGACAAAGAACCCTGACCTACATAGCAGTCAAGGTGATTTTACTCTTGATTTGTTTTCAGCCACATATTGAAATTACATCTTAGTCAAATGTATTCTTTCTGTTTCATTTTGGATTTTACTGCTTCTCATGCGGGAAAAATGACATGAATTAAGCAAGCACAGTTCTTTATATTAGTTACCAAATGAAGTCAGTTTTTAAAAGCTGAGTCCTGTCATGTTCAATCACTTTTCTGTCACCTTTTTCACTTACAACAAATATAAGCTGCCCATTAAAGATCTGTTTCAGCCGTCTCTTTGCAAATCATGTAAATATTTTTGGAAAGAGAAGTTTTCATTTCTCATTGCTGAGATAATCTTCTCACAGTTTAGAAATGCTTTTGTAGGAATCAACTTTCCAAAATTAGGAAATCTCTTTCTTGTGTTTCAGAAGAAAAACACAATGAACGAGATATGTTTTCCTGATGCATTTTTCTTCTCTGAGAAAATTGCAATCTATCCTTACTGATTTCTTTTTGGGAAAGTTGTATTATTGAAAATCATGAAGTTTTATTTTATTTTGGGGTATAGACAGATGCTTAAAATCCAGGGAGAAAGAAAAAATGTACAATTATACATCTCCTACATGTTTTACAGTGTATTACAAGGGCTTGAACTCTATCATAGTGAAAGAGAAATGAACATTATTTAGATGAAGGTTAAAAGATAGAAACGCTATTCTGAGTGAAATGTCTATAATAATTGAACTTTTGAGCTACAGAGGCAAGTCAGTGCTCCTCCAGGTACCCTCCAAAAATCTTTTTGTAGGCTTTAAAATACAAATGCCTTTAGCATGTCAAACTTATATTTCTTCAAAGGAAAAAACCCTTCTAGAATATTAAATGGACTTATAAAGGGGAGTTTTTTTAGTTAAAGGAGATCAAATATTTTCTTTTATCAAAAGCTCAGTTCATTATTGCAAGTGAAAAGATCACGGAATAACTGCTTTAGATGACAAAGGGACTAGGATAGCTTTAGTTAATAATAGTGCACAGTCAATATTGTCTTCTGCTTTTGGAGCTGTTTTATGAGAGTTCTCAGCATTGGCTTTTTTTTTTTTTTTTAAATATATCTTTATTGATTTTAGAGAGAGGAAAGGAGAGGGAGAGAGAGAGATAGAAACATCAATGATGAGAGTCATTGATCGGCTGCCTCCTGCACGCCCCCAACTGGGCATTGAGCAGGCGACCCAGGCATGTGCCCCGACCGGGAATCAAACCCCGATCGCCTGGATCCTAGGTCCACACTCAACTGATGAGCCACGCCCGGCCGGGCAGCATTGGCTTTCTTTTGTGCTCTCCTTTTTTGGTGATTATAAAACTTGATAATTATGGTTTTGAAAACCGTAGAGGTTTTTCTTGTAGTACACCTAACTTTGTGAGGTAAGATTACACACTGATGTTAAAAGAAGGCAAATGAAACTGTAAGATATATAATATACATATGTGAAGTGATCTTTTTTAAAATCTTGGGTAATGATGCAAAAGCCAGGATGAAGGATATCTGGGAAAGAATGTCTAGGATGAGTATATTAGTTTCCTGGGCTGCCATAACAAAGTACCACAAACTGAATGGCAAAAACAACAGAAATGTATTGTTTTGTAGTTATGGATGTTACAAGTTTGAAATGAAGGTATTAGCAAATTTGGTTACTTCTGAGGGCTGTGATAGAAGAATTTGTTCCAGTCCTCTCTCCTTGGCTTATAGATGAGCATCCACTCACTGCATCTTCACATGGCATTCTCCTAGTGTGCATGTCTTTCTCCAGATTTCCCTTTCTCATAAGGACAAACCATATGGGATGAGGTCCCACCCTAATGACCTCATTTAACCTGATTACCAAATAAGGTCACATTCTGAGGTACTGGGGATTAGGACTTCAATATATAAATGTTTGGGGAACAAAATTCAAGCATAGCAAAAGGGAAAAGGATGCTTAAAAGGAAGAATGCAAATAAGTTTTTGCACAGGACAGGAAAGAAGAAAGTTTTTTTCTACATGAAATTTGTTGTGAATATAGGCAATAAGGGGCTTGCTGCTGAAATTTCTTTTTCTTGTGGCCCTTTGACTTTGTTCATTAAAAATTAGAAATGCTTTTCATCTTGATTTACACACTGGAAGTTTGTCACTATTTTTGTACCAATTTGGCAATCATCATAGAATGGAAATAGATCATGTTATTTCTTTTTGTGTTAACTTAAGTTTTCAGCAAGAAGCAATTATCATACTGGCAGTCATATGAAATACTGTACATTTAAATAGTCTGCACCCACAGAGAATTCTCTTCTATTGACTTTGCCCTTTTTGTCCATCTCATTTAACAATTATGCTTTTTTCTACTTGACCTAGTCAAATACTCTCCCTTCAGTTTGTTCTTCCTTGTGTTAAAACCCCCCACACACAACAAAAACCCCAAACCCAATAGGCCAAAATGGAGTCACTTTTGCTAAGCCATGTCACCAAACCAAAACTTAATAACTAACCTAATTGAAGTTTGGCCTCTCCCAGAAGTGGCACTTCAAACCAGTCGGTTTGGGGTTTTCTGATCAACACTAGTGAGGTAATCTGCCTCATAAGACCCCCTCTCTTCCCCTTTAGGAAGGAAGGTATCCTCACCTGAAATAATCTACTCTTTTAAATTTTCAATCCCACATTTTTCCACCTATAAAAACCTTCCATTTTGTATGACTCATTGGCACACTTCTAGTAGCTAGATGGGATGCTGCCTGATTTATTAACCACTTAATAAAGCCAATTAGATCTGCAAATTTACTCAGTTGAATTTTGTTCTTTAACACTCGTAACTGTCTTGAGAATGCTCAAAATGAGATTTCCTTAGTGATGAAAATAGAAAACCTTCTGTTTGTAGATGCTTTTATATTTTTGTTGATGGGGTAAACAGTAAAGAGTAGCTCTGATTAAAACTCAGAGAAAGCTGCCACAGCTGCTGGAGAAGAAGGTACAGAGAATGTCCTACTCATATTGCTCCATGGCTGATTGTGCCTGTGCTACCAGACTAAAAAGATTTGTTTGTCTGCATGCATCAAAGCCAATCAAATCTCACAGGAGTTTGCAGTCAAGAAAGTAAGGGTTTATTCATTGAAGAAATGGTACCAAGCCCAGAGTCATAGGTAAGATGCTCAAAGACCTGGCTCCCAGTGGCTTCCAGGGGATGGGTTATATTGGGGGGGGGGGAATCATTAATCATGCTGACTAAAGGAGTTGGGCTTGTGGGCTCTACTGATTGGTTGGGGCCAGGATAAGAAATAGTTGGTCATTGTATCAGGTCCTGATGTCAGCCATGGCATTGTTCTGTCTGATTTTATGCAAGTGTGGTTGGTAGGGTCATTCTGCTTTCATGGGCTTGGACTGAAACACAGTTGAAGTCAAGATGTTATCTTTAGCTTGACTGAAACTATGACTCTGTGGCCAACAGACTCGAGGCTTTGCTTTTAAGACAGTTTGATGCTAACTAGAATCTGATGTCCTAAGGGCTTAATGATAAAGAAAGGGAGTGGATGGACAGAAAGGAGAAAGGATCATGGATCATATTAAAGGAGTAGAGTTTCTATGTGGTTACACCTGAATGATCTTGTCCAGGGGTGCTTCTTTGGGTTTTATTTCAGTGTTACATGTGGCCTGCTACAAACTCAGTGAACATCTTCCTTGACTAACTTGTAGTCACTAGGTTTTTTGTACAATAAATGATCGTTTTTGGAAGTTACTAAATGAGAGTAACCAACTTTTAAGATAATTTTATTATAAATGATCATTTACCGAGTATTTACTGCATGCTAGGCATTATGAGAATGAGCAAAACATTGAATCTGCCTCTCAAGAAGCTCATAGTTCAATAGGCAAGACAAATTCAAATACAGGCAGTGATAATAAAATGTAATAAGGACTGTAAGAGACATGAACTGGAGTCCAAAGGAGCAGACTTCTCGGTAACATCTTGAGTGATGAGCTGGAATTTATCAGCTCTTACTTAGATTGTGAGGGAGTTAATGAGGGAAAGGCTTTCAAGTGGTGGGAACAGTGTAGGCAAAAGTGTCCTTGGCCCTACTAGTCCAGGGGGTCCTATTCTCGGTACCCATCCCTCCTTATGATATTTACCTCCTGTTTTACCTGTGCTTGGCTGTTAGAAAAGCTCAGTTGATGTCTCTGGCTCCTCTTCCCTAGTAGCCAGGTAAGGAAGAACAGATGTGGCTTCCCTGAATGGAGAGGTGGGTGACCAGGCTGCCCATAGTCACCATTTCATTACCTAAGGGCATAAGTCCCTTTTTCAAGGACCCCAAGCAGGTTTCTTTTTCTGTTGGGTGTAGCAAAGCCAATTAGGAGACCACAAGTGAGCATTAACAATGCAAACTTTATTCAACGGTCAGAAAATGGAGAAGTGGGAGCCTACCTTTCAGATCAACTTCTTTGCCTTAGAGGTGGAGGAGCTACTGATATAGGGGAGTGGAAATAAAGGGGACTTTTATGTAAACAGATGGTCACCAAATAAAGGTTCTGACTTCCTGTCCTTTCAAAGTTCCTTCCCAGCAATGTCACGATGATCCTTGACTGTCACACATTCTTAGTTGTGTCATTGAGTGTGGAGATGAGATTACAGTGAAGTTTGAGGTATCCTGAAGGTCACCTTGGCAGCCACCTTAAATTCAGCCATTTTCTTGAGAAGGAACTGTTAACCTTATGTCTTCCTATTCTCAAAGATTAAAAGAGTTAGGGTGGGTCAGGGCTCAGCCAGGTTGCCTACGCTTGATGTGGGGTAACAGTTTTTGCTTCTGAGAGGTCTAAAAAAAGGCATTTCAAAGGTGTGTCAACATACATGCACAGAAACCATGAACAGGGCTTGCTTAAGGCAAAAATAAAGCTTCTACTAAAGAAGTTATATGCCTGAGGCATGACTACGCACCATGACCTGCCCTGTTAGGAATTTATTATCAGATTGCCTTGTGATGTTACTTTCTATAGAACCCCCTTTTTGGTCCACAGAAATACTAAATGATATCAACTTATAATTAAATACATTATATTAAAACAAAATAATAAATTGCTTTAAATTAATTTCTTCTGACTTATTTCACTACGTTTTATTATTACCTATACTCTTGATATATCTATTTTATGTGTATGGCATGATGAAATACTATAAAATGGTGTTTTACTTCATATCTCTACCCAAGATGATTTTTAGTGACATCACGTAGGTAGCCTGAAATTGGCCATGGCTGAACAATTTACACCATGAAAATCAGCAAATGCTATAAATCCAAAATTTTATTTCTTTTTTTCCCATGTATAAAAACAAAAGGGGTTCTATGGAAAATAACCTCAGAGGCTTGATCTGATTATAAATTCCTAACTGGGTAGGTCATAGTGGGTAGTCATGACCCAGGTCTATAACATTTTTAGTGCCAGCCCTGTCTATTATTCTTGTGCATTTAGGTTACATACCTTTGAAATATCAGAAGTAATATCTCTTGAAAGGGGCATTAACCCTCCAGAGAACACATAATCTTATTAACTATCCTGTAATCCAATCTCCGCCTTGCTTTCTCCAAACTTCCTTACATCTTCTCTTGAACTTCCATTGCATAAAAGAAGTTACGAGACTGTCATTCTACAAAGCATTTGAGATCTTGCTCCCTGGCATACGTCATCAGTTTGGCTCAAGTAAACTTATAAAAATTGTCTACAGGTTTGGACATTTTTTATATCAACATTTCCTTTTTTTTCTCTTTTCCTTCCTTCCTTCTTCCCTTCCCTGCCCTCTCTACCTCCCTACTCTCCCTCTTTCTTTCTGTAAACATTTAGCAGCGTACCGATGAGTACAAGAAATAATAAGAATGACAAAAGAAAGGTAACTTCAAACTGGAATTGAGAGGGTCAGAAATAGGCTCAAGAAAATGATTGATGGGTATGGTTGAGCACTAAAGTTGTGACTATCTCTTCTAGATGGTTCTGAGTGGATTTTGCTAAGGCTAATAGGGCAGCTAAACCCGGCCAACTGACATTCACCTGCATTCCAAAGTATTTCAGAAGATCCACAGTTGCTATGGATGAAGTTAGAAATAGATTTACTTAGCAGACCATGAATAATTAATATAATATGAAGGAACCAGAGAATCACTTTGCTCTATATCCAATGATCGTGTAGGCTAAGGGTGCCTAGGGTCCCATCCTCTAAGACTTACAGCTTCACATTCCTGCCTTGGAGCTTGCTGACTTCTCAATATCCTTCCTAGTCTCACCTTCCGGCTTTGTATTTGAATATTTTACTGCTGGGGCTTTGCTCGTGGTGCTGAGTGTTTTTATGACTTTTCTGTTTTTCTGTTCTCTTCTTTTGCTATACTGTTTTACTCTTCTGTAAGTTGTCTATGATATTTTCTATTTTTCCTATGATTCTTTTTTTTTTTTTTGACAAACTTTTTATTTATTTATTTTTCTGGTAAACTGTTTTTATTTAAAATGTTTAATGTTGACATTATTGCAGGTGTCCCCTTTTACCCCCTTTGCCTACTTCCACCCACCCTCTCTCCCCTCCCTTGACCTTCACCATACTATTGTTAATGTCCATGGGGTATGCATATATAGTTCTTCTATGATTCCTTCTGTTCACAATCTTGAATCTCCTCTATATTGTCACTACATCTGTTTTTATCATCTGCTGTCTTTAAGTACTGTAATCCCTGCTCAAAGTGTCACTTTGTAGCAGTGCATCCTTAATCAAGTTACTTTCTTGGAGCTTCATCTTTCTCCTGTAAAATGGGAGAATTTGTATACCTTCTTCACAGAGGCTTTTATAAGATTCAAATAGTGTACTGTATATAAAGTACTTAAAACTCCTGGCATCTAAAATGATCAATAAATGGTACCTATTGTTTTAATAATGTTAATACAAAAAGAGTTTGTTACCCATTAGCACCCACACTAAATTTATCAGTAGTCACAAACTCAAATGCTTACAGGGCCCAGATAGAACATAAGTGAATGGAATGGGTTGCATTGGGAAGTGGCAGAGATGGTGGTAAATGGAAGAGCTCATAACCTGTCTAAAAGAAGCAACCACTTCTCAACTCTGACCTATTAATATCATGTGGAAATGTGAGCCTAGAGCTGCCAGTTCTTTTAATTTTTCAGGAAACAATGAAAATGAATATTTTTATAAATAATTTATTGATGTAAAAATAATGTTGTTCAGTATTGCACTTCAAAGAAACAAGTCTATCAGCTTTATTTGGCCTGCTTTCCATTAGTGAGAGACCTCTGCAGGATGTATTTATTGAGTTGTGTTTGAGCAGTTGGTTCCTTATTTATCAGCAGGAAATCCTGTCTTTCACACGTGACGGAGCCGACTTTCTAGTAAAAGTGTATCTGGAAAACAATCCTTTTTGGAATAAAAATCCATGCTTTCCTTCACTGAAAGGGCAATTTAACCATAGCCAGGCATTTCGAAGGCTGGGTGCTTAACGCTTTTAGAGAAATATTTTATTTTCTATCAACTATTCTGTCTGGATTATATTAGACAGAAATTAGTAGAGAGTTTTGAAAACCAGCTTTACTTAATTAGAAAAAAAAGTTGAGTGAGATTGGGATAGTAAGATGGTTTAGTAATCTAAGAGTTTGATTGGACTTCATAGATAAATGTATTAATACTTCTATCTCCTGGCCATAAGATACTGGGCAAGTCAGTTTACATGGGTGTTGGTTTTCCTATTTGCAAAATAAAGGAGCTGAGTAAAATTATCTTTACATTTCTTTCCAGAGTCATTATTTTGTACTTATTTTGTAAACCAATGTACTTAATTTTGCTGAAAACTACTGGTACGTTTAAACCTCCCCTAACTTTATTAGAGTGAAGCTAATGTCTTCATATAAATTCAATTGACTTTAGTTTTCTCACTTAATTTTTTAATTGAACACCTAATATAAAGAATGTGATGAGCTAATTACTCAAGGGATCATAAAAAAGGTTTCCTTCAGAGAACTTGAAGTTTAATGAGGAAGAGAGGAGTGAGTTGTGGTGGTAGTAGAGACTGTAGATGAAAAGGAAGCCACGTCCTAAACCTGACAAACTCAGGGGAGGACTGTGATGGCCTTGCAAACTCAGAGACCAAAAGTAACCACAAAGGATGGTGTGAAATTAAAGCCTGCAGGTCATGGCAGGTAGTCATGTCTTAGGCTGGTATCTTCCTTGACAAAGGTCAATCTTTACCTTAACTGAGACTGTATATTGTCTTTTTGCATCTACCATAGCATGCCTTTGGAATGTCAGGGTAATTTCCATTTCACCCCCTGAACTCCTCAGGGCACAACTACAGCACCAGAGCAGAGGCCACACATTTCCTTATTGTTGTTGTTACGGTGTTGTTAACTGATAACTATCCGGTACCCATCTATGTAAAAGAAGTATCTATTCATTTCAGTTTTTATCCAGTCCCAGAGATTGCCCTGCCTTGCTTTCCCCACCTCCCTAATCTATCACCAGTGGATGTCATGTAACCTCCCTAGGCCTCCTCCTTTGACCGTAATGCATAAAAGGTGCAAAACTGCTATTTTCTGCAGCATTTTCTCAATCCATTCAGATTTTGCTTCCCAGCAATTATTGTCAGTTTGGCTCAAATAAAGTATAAAAATTCTTACAGGTTTGGACATTTTTTATGTTGACAAGACCAGAACAAATAACTATAAGACAGAGCACAGTGTTAGAAGAATGATGAGATGGACGAATTCCTCTTTTACCTCAAAGTAGGAAAAGGCTTTCTAAGTGGCCCAAAGTGAAAGACAATAAAAGATAAGAGTGGTAAATTTGACTACATAAGACATTTCTTGGCATGGCCAAAAAAAAAAAAAGAGAACACTATAAGCAAAAGCCAAAGACAACTGACAAACCAGAGAAAATATTTATAGCGTATACCACAGATAAAGGACTACTACATGGAGAATTGAAGGTCAAAGGATCAAAAATCTGATAGAAAAACAGAAACAGGCATGAACACACAATTTACATGCACAAAAGCAAATATAAAAATGGCCCTCACATGTATGAAAAGAATCAGTTTGGACCCATTCGCTATTAGAAAAATAGTAATCAAAACAACATGGAGATACCATGCTTAGCCTAAAAGACTGGAAAAATCAAAAAAGTATATGAATACATTATGTTGGCAAGACGGGGTGGGGGTGGGGGGAACAAGTATGCCCATGCACGACTGCCGGGATTGCAAACTGGTACAATCCTTCCGAAGGGAAACTTGGCAATGCATAGGCATTTACCTTTTGACCAGTGATCCTATTTCTAGAAATCTACTCTGAAGATATACCTCTAATAGGAAAACACGTATGAACAAGGTTATTTCCTGCAGCATTATTCAGAATTTTAGATTGTTGGAGACAATCCCAATGCCGTGTGCAGAAGACGAAGTGTTGAATGAACTACTGTATCCCTGTGACAGAGTCCTATGCAACTATCAAGGAGGATGACAGCGATCTCTGTGGAAGGACTGAAAGTGGCTTCTAGTATATATAATCGAGCGCAAAAAGCCAAATGCAAGAGAATGTCTACATTACGCTACCCTGCACGGCAGAACAAGGGGCATATAAGAACACGTACAAGTGCCTGCTCACTTGTGCAAAGGAAATAAAGGGTGAAGGAAAAACTAACAAGATTGGCTTTCGACAGGGAGCGAGGGGGAGACCAGCAGAAGGAAGGGAAGGGTGGGAAATGGGTCATGGGGATCAGGAGAAAGTGACAGTTCTCTGAGTGGATTCTCTGTAGAGCTCTAACCCTTAGAATCCTAGTAACGTTTCCCATACTGTTCCATGCAGCGATTAACTAGAATTCATCATATTGCGGTAGGAGGAGTCCAAAACGGCAAACAAACAGTAACGGCGAACCTACCTGTCACTAATGCATAGCAAGCTCATGAAGGAGAAAATGAAAACCAACCTAATGAATTTTGGAAAATAGTATTTTGGCTGTGTACTGCCAGATTAGGCAAAATAATTGGCATAAATACTGTCCTATAGTTACTACATTTGTTTTCCACAGGGTGTGGTACAGCAATTCTAAAACCACTTTATGTGTATATTAGGATTGAACAAATAAATACGTCATAGATAACGAGAGTCAGATTTTTCATTGTCAGAGAAAGAAATTTCACATAAGGAAAAGTGAGGAAACTAGAATAAACCAAGATATTGGGTTAGAACTGGAGGGTGTTGTGGTAGGCAGAATAATGGCCTGCAGAACCTTGAACATGTACGCTACATGGCAAGGGGGAATTAAAGTTACAAACGAAAGTTTGTCGCTAAACCGTTGATCTTAAAATAGGGAGATTATACTGGATTCTCTGCGTGGATCCAATGTAATCATAAGGGTCATTATAAGTGAAAGAGTGATGCAGCGTGAGAGAGACTTAACCAGCCAGTGCGGGCTTTGAAGATGGAAGGAGACTATGACCGAGACTTAAGGAGCTCTATAATCAAAGGCCAGAGTTTAAATAATCTGAGCAACAAAATAAACAATGGTAGTGATGGATTATAACTTAGAAAATAAAAAATATTCATGAGTTCATACTAATTGAACTAATTGAATAATTTAATAAATGAGGGAGAGAGAACAACTTCCTTATAGAAGAAATCCAATTAATGAATATAGAAGAAATTAGAGAAATAGAAAAATCACCATTGATAAACACTGCAGGCAAGAGCTGATGGATGCTAAAATTCATGGCCAAAATATTTTTGAAAAACAGAATACTTGCATAACCTTAAACTATTTCCTCAATATATTTATTAATTATAAAAGGGAAAATAGTAACTGTACAGTGAATAAACATGGCAGACAACGCCTTAACCAAACATCCATGTTAACACCACCCAAAAGAATACACATTGGCACCATGTTCGGTCTGATACGATGCACTGAGAATGGTACAACCTGACTTCTGCGGTAGTCTGTCGGGAATGCATAAACCCAATTGAATCATGAGCAAACATCAGACAAATCCAAAATGAGAAACACTCTACAAAATAATTGTACAGTACTTTTCGAAAGTGTAAAGGTCATGAAAAACAAGGAAGGATTGAGGAAATGTCAGAGATTGGAGGAGTCTGAGGGAGCATGGCAACTACATGCCATGTGGGATCCTGTATTGCCCTGGACTAGGAAAAAAAATTTGAGAAAAATTGGTAACATTTGAACGAGGTCTGTAGTTTAATTAATAATATACCAACATTACTTTCCTGATTATATAAGATGTTAACAGCAGGGAAAGCTGAGTGAAGGACATATGAGAACTTGCTGTACTATTTCTGTAGCTTTTCTGTAAAACTAAAATTACTTCAAGACAAAAAGTTAAAGAAAAAAAGGAATGTTAACAGCAGCGCAGAGGAGGTGCTTTAAAGGACAAGAGAACCCACTTGGAAAGACTTGATGCTAGTGGTATTCTAGGGCTGCCACAACAAATTACCACAGGCCAGGTGTCTTAAACAACAGAAATTTATTTCTGATAGTTCTAGAAACTGGAAGTCCAAGATCAAAGCATTGACAGGGTTGATTTCTTCTGAGGCCTCTCTTTGGCTTGCAGGTGGTGGCCTTCTTACTGTGTCCTCACATGGCCCTTTCTCTGTGCACCTGCATCTCTGATGTCTCTTCTTATGTAACCTAATTACCTCCTTAAAGGCTCTATTTTCAAATACAGTCACCTTGGGGGTTAAGCCTTCAAAATATAAATTTTGAGGGTACATAATTTAGTCCATAATAGGTGACAATTATAAAGGGTATTTTTAAAAAAATGTTTTTATTGGTTTCAGAGAGAGGAAGGGAGAGGGAGAGAGAGATAGAAACATCAATGATGAGAGAATCATCAACTGGCGGCCCCCTGCATGCCCCCTACTGGGGATCGATCCCAAAACCCTGGTATGTGCCCTGACGGGCAATCAAAACGTGACCTCCTGGTTCATAGATCAATGCTCAGCCACTGAGCAATGCCAGCCGGGCATGAAGGATCTTGAAGGACAGACATTAACAGTGTTGAGGAAAATGTGTGGCAGTGATTTAGGGAACAACAATGGCCTGCTGAATTAGTCAGGGTTCCCTAGAGAAACAAAACAAATAGGATATGTATAGATGTATAGAAAGAGACTTATAATGAGAGATTATCTCAGATAATTATGGAGACTGAGAAGTCCCACTTTGTTGTTTGTACCTGGGGGACCAGGAAAATGATGATATAGTTCCAGTCCAAGTCGAAGGCCTGAGAACCAGGAGAGGGTCACACCCCACATTAGTAGCTTTTCTGGTCACTTAGTAAATGGGCCACAGTACCATACCCAGATTAAGAATGTTGCCTTCAAAGTCCAAAGCAGCCCACTAGACATTGTGCTCCTTTCTTAGTTATAGGAGGGGACAGATGTAACTTTCATCTTAAAAAGAATATCTTAACATATTCACATCAGTAGACCTCTAGAAATTTCACTAAGATAGAAGGTCTTTGAATTCTAGTCAGGTTTATTTTGCACCCTCTGACATGCAAATGTCTCGCTAATAATTCTACAGTAGTGGTGCTACTTCTCGCTCACTGCGTTCAATTAGCAGAATGTCATTAATATAACGGACCAGCATGATATCTTGTGAAAAAGAAAGGTGATCAAGATCTCTGTGAACTAAATTATGACATGGGGCTTGAGAGTCAATATAGCTTGAGGTACAATAGTGAAGGTGCATTGAGGACTTTGCCAGCTGGAAAAAAAAAATTGCTTTCAGTGGGACTATGGACAGAGATAGAGAAAAGGTATTTCCTGGATAAATAGCTGCATACCAGGTGCCAGGGTATTGTTAATTTGTTTAAGTATTAAAACCACACATGGTTGAGCAGCTACAATTGGAGTCACCACCTGGTTAAGCTTACGATAACCCACTGTCAATAGGAGAGGTGAATGGGGATGTGGGGGGAATCACCACCCCTCCATCTTTCAAGTACCTGCTGGTGGGACTAATCGCTGCAGTGCCTCCAGGAATGTGCTGGTTCTATTTATTTACTATTTTCCTGGGTAGAGGCAGCTATAATGGCTTCTACTTGACCAGCTAAGGAATTATGAAATAGTTTAGGTAGGAAAGAGCAGGGACTTGAATGAAGGTTACTGAAGTGAGATTAGAAAGAGATGGCTGAGAAGTAATACAGCTCCAGAAAATGACTAGCTGCCTACACAATACTCATTTCCATTGTCTTCCTTATAACAGGCTCCAATTTTGGGTGGTGGTGGTGGTTCAGCATTCTTATTTAAAAAAGGACATATCTTAGCCTCCCCTACAGGTAGTATTGTTGAGGAATAGTTGAGTGGTCTTCCAGGAAAGCTTTTCAAGAAGAGGTTAACCCAGTGGACAGTCAGTGTTGCCACTTACTATCCCTCCCCCTCTTTTCTGCCCAGAACTCAGACACCGTGCCTGGAGGTGGAATAGCCATTTTGGACTATAACATGAGGACAAGAGCCATATGCAAGAATGACTTAGCAGAAGGACCTGGGGAGCCTGGTTTCCTGATGCCGTACCAGTCCAGGGCCACTCGCTTTCAGGTACTTACTTATGTAAACATTTAAAATTATAGATTGTGTGTGTGTGTGTATGTATGTGTGAGAGAGAGAAGTTGTTTTTTGATTGCTTCTGATTCTTGCAATTGAATGCAACCTTAAATTCTATGGTAAAACTCTTCACACATGGGTGAGATATAGTGAAACTGTATTTCACACATGAGTGACTAGAAAATTAACAATGCTATTAGGAGAAGAAGAAAAATTAATGATTTTAACAAAAGGTTATTTGTTTATTCAACTATTAATTAATTTTTTATCTTGCTCCTACTATGGGCCAGGCACTGTTCTAAGGACTCAGAATTGAGTGGCAAGTACATAGTTGATGTCCCTGCTCTCATGTGTGTAGAGATAGACAATAAACGACACCAAGAACAATAACACAGTCAGAAGGAAAGTTTTGATCACAATAAACACTAGACAATGACTTAACACAGAGTGGTAGTAAATAGAGAGTGAGCCGATGGCTCCCATAGTGGGGTGCTGCGAGACACATTGAGTTGGTGGGTTTTTGGGCCATCGCAGTGAAAGCTTTTAGAAATGTGAATTTAAAGATTGGGACAGGAGTTGGGCTAGATATTTGGTTTGGGGAGTTTTCAACACAGAGATGAGAGTAGAAACAAAGTATGGGTAAATAAGAGTGAATAAAGAAACTTTAGGGCACATAAAAGTGGAAAAAGATTCATCCAGGTTATGCAGAGGAATCTGGGAAGTGCTGTTCTGCTTGGGCACATGTATAAGATGTTTTAGAAAAGGGGACATTAAAGTAGGGGAGATTAAAGGAAAGACCACTGAATTTGGCAAATTTGCAGTCATCAATTATTAGTGATATTTAAAGAGCTGGTTTAAAAATAAAAGTGGTAAAAAAATGAGGAAAGCAAATGCGGACCACTCTAAACTCATCTTTCTCCCCCTTCCAGCCACACAGATGTGGATGAGTAGGTAGGGATGGCTCCTTTTGAAAGGTAGCGCTGTTTGTAATGTGACTCTTCATTTGACAATGTTCAACTATTTCATTTAGACAACAGCACTGGCATTTTACAGTGGCCCATACCATCCCGGAATTCTTTCATTCCTGTAATTCATATGATAATTGCTGAGAGAAATAGCACTTAGAGTCACTCAGTTATGTAAGAGCAGTATGTTTTATGACTTCTTCGTCTCATAAAACAGCTAAATTTTCCCTTACAGTTGGAAAAAGCTTTCTACTGGAGTAAAGCTTTAGATTGACCTAAGGCTCCAAGTTTATAGGTCCAATTTATTCCTTCTGTAAATTCATGGGACAACTCTATGTGAATTCTCCCACAGGGTGTGAAATCTTCATTTAGTCAGGCGTTCATGTTTTCTCATGTAATTAAGCCATTATTTTCAAGTGGATTAAAATTTTTAGAAGGCTTTGAAAAATGCTAGTAAAAATAGCACTCTGCAGCATTTACATTGAGTCCTAATCCCAGTTGTTCAAAGAGTGCTTATCAGTTGAAGAAATGGAAAATACTAGCATTTCTACTTTGTAGGCAGAGAAATTATGCCTTGATGTGATACTGAAGGTCAAAACTGGGAGATTCTGGATCAAAGCTTTTATTAATTCTGTTTCTCCATTCTCCATTAATACCTTTCTCTCTTTTTCAACTTTCCTGTACCGGTAAATCCAATCAAGTATTTTGGGGAAATAATTTTGAAAAAATGGTAGTTAAATTCTTAATTATTTTTGAAAGTGCCAGTGTAGAGTGGTTGTTATTGCTATGGATTGCCAGTTTACCCTGTTATGAGCCCATTACTGACTCTTTTTATAATACATGCTGTATCTTGCAGCCATATTTTACCAGGTTTCTTAAAACTCTACCAACTAAAATATATAACCTGAGTAAAAACAGTATTTTTATAACAGAGATACAGCTTGGAGTCAAATCCTCATTCTCCCTTCTTTAAGGAGCCTTGTGGGAATTTATCTATCTGTCTGTCTATCTATCAATCAACCACCTATCTATTGAAAGTCTGCAGTTTCCACTAAAGAGACAGATTGCTAATATAATGGTCAATTTAGCACGTGAAACATAAAAGAGAACCCTTCTCTTCCAGACGTCTACTCTGACTCATTCCGTGTCAGGTTCTACATAATCAATGTTTCTTTGATCTTGTGCAGTGTGAAATTCTTTTAATGTAGAGGTCATGTGCCCCTCTTTTGTTGGCTCACCAGATTAAAATAGATATGAAGCCCCAATTAGTTGTGTGAAATAATGCTTCTGCCCTGTTATCAGTAGAGAACAGTGTACTCACATTTGACGAGTATTTAACTGGAATTACAGAGTCTATGGACATGAACCAGAGTGATTGCTCCCATCTGAGGGACTATCTCATGGTCTTGGGCTCATTTGAAGGAACTCAAATCTCATAAGCCAATATCCACAATTTAGACTGGTAAAGGAAAAGAGAAGGTTTCTGGTGAGATAAGCAGAATTGCTTCAAGAAGAGCTAGAATGTAGATGATAGTGGGACAGAATAGACTTCAGCATCATTTACACCAAGTCCTGCTACACACATTTAGAGATGATAGGAAACAGCTGAGTTCTTAAATTAAAAACATACTTGTGCAATGAGTAGGATTAATAAAAATACAGTTATACCTAGAAATAGTATAGTAAAAGGGAAAATAACAATTTGTAAATAGAAAATGTTGAAACCTAAATGGAGACAATACTACAAAGGCATTATAATTAAGCTGATATTAGACTTCTGTCAGTAGTACATACCAGAAGACAAAGGCGAACAATATTTTTAAAGTACTGGGGCTAAAGCATCATTCAAAATTAAAGGTAAAATTAGTAACTTTTTAGAAAAAGACTATATTGATTAACGCTCATAGATTTTTCTGAAAGAATTACTAAAGGATGTGCTTCAGTAAGGACAGATGTAAACCTAGAATGAGAGAGAGGGGTGGGGAGAGAAAGAGAGAGAGAGAAACAATGTGAACTGGCCATTCTGATCCTAAGAAACTATCTATTAAAATCAGAGTTATGCTACACAATTGAGTTTCATTTGGTGTTAGTTATTATTCAATTACATTCAGTTATAAATACACTGTCAAAGAAAACTCCCTAACCTGATAATTCAGAATGACATTCATAAAACTCTGAGCCTCCAGTGATTTCTCTTCTAACTCCATTAACTTTCTAGTCCTGCAGTTAATTGGGAAGATCCATTTAAAAGCTTGTTAATCAATTCTTGCTGATATTATCTGCTAATATTGTATATGGTAGATGTTAAAAGATTAGCATTGAAATTACTCTGAAAACACTAGGCACAATTCAATCATGTTGACCAGTAGGTTACAGCTCTGAAAATTAAAAATAAGTAAAATTGGTACGAAAGTGGAAGAGTGCACACACACACACACACACACACACACATACACTGCACACAGAGGATAGAACAGTGGAACTGAGGGCTATGACAGGAATGAGATAATGGGTATTTCAATCCAGATGTCTGCCAAGGTAGAAAGGGGGACAAGCAATTAATCCAGAGTCTAGTTAGGTCTAGTTACAGATCACAAAACTAGTTTCAGGAGAATGGGAAAGAATGGTATTGGCTCCAGGCAATGTGGTATCCAGAGATCAAATAGTTTTCAGACAATAGGATTGAACAAATATTTGTTGAGCACCTTCTATGGTGTACCACCTGTGTTTGGTGCTAAGGAGGGATACAGAGAGACAGAAGATAAAACCCATGGCCTCTAGAGGCAATCTAGAGATAGACATCTACTGGCTAGACAGACACACATAAACAATTTTACAAGGCATGCTAAAATAGTGGTTGAGAATGGTGTTAAGAAAATAGGAGAGAGGAGAATTAAATTCCAATTAGGGGTAACTAGGAAAGTGTCTTAGAGGAAATTGGTTTAAACTGGATCTTGAAAAATGGTTAAGAATTTTATATCAGGCAATGGGGTAGGGCCTTCTAAGCAAAGATGCACAGGTAAGGAGCATGAGAAAAATAAAACTTAAGATCCAGCCGAAAGTATTCCCAGCCTATCTGCTTACCTCATCTTTGTTGACTTCACCATGTCCCCAGAAAATAGCAAATAGATTCATCCAAACAGAGGGGAAAGTGAAATGACAAGGAGGACAACAACTCTTGAAAGAATGGAGGCAAGCAGAGAAGTATATATGTATACACAATATTCCTTTTTGTGTTTGTAAGGGTATCATGTTGTACATATCATTCTGTAAGTTTTTGCCACTCATCTCCCTTTTTGTGATCTTTATACCTCTCTATAGTTCTGGTTCATTCATTTTACCTTTTTGCTTACCCATGTCTCTACTGATGAATCTTCAGGTTCTATTCAACTTTTCAATATTACAAACAACACTACCTACATTGTAGAAATATCTTTCTACCTGTCTTCTTATATAGCCATGAAAGTTTTTCTAGTGAATATACCTAGAAAGGGAATGACTGAGTCATGCAGCACTTATATTCCCAACTCCCTAGATATGGTCTATTATTCATTTTTATCTCTTTACGCACCCCCTCCCCATCTCTTCTGCCATTCACATGGTAGGTACTTAATAGATATTCATAAGTTTTCAAGGTGGAAGGAAGAGTGAAATTTGCTGAGGGTAATGAAAGCTAAAAGAAGAAGAGAAACAAAAAAGAGGGAAGAAATACGACTGACGTTGGTTAATTGACAGTCATTTGGCAACTTAGAACACAGCCTCAGTGTGTCAGGGAACAGGTGGAGGAGTGTTTGAAACGGAGACTGGGAGGCGGCCGAGCTCAGCCTGAGCCTTGGTGAGCCATGCGCAGTGGAGTGTGTGTGTTCACGCCCGAAGGCCTGAGCCAAGCCTGGCTTGTCTTCAAACTCTCTGAGTCTCAATCCTTGAGGTTGCAATAAAGGTAATAATAATAATTACCTCTGAATACTGTGAAGATTTAACAAGAAGCACATGGGAAAGTGCCCAATATATGTACTTTATTTGTAACTATTTAAATATGTTCTCCTCCTTAGCCCATGCCTTTCCTTCTCTGGCTTTTCAGTTCAGTCCCATAAAGTGTTTCTCAAATGTCACACTCATAGTCTTTTTAACATAATGTTTCCACTCCTCTAAGTACATTTTTCAGTCTGGAAGACTAAATGAATCAATATACTCCAGGATTTGATCAACCCTGTAGAGTGGGCCAAAATATCAATTTCTTGGTTTGGGATACTACACAGCAGCAATGCATTTTAATACCAGAAATGTTTTGGCAGCTTCTCCCAGTGTTGACTCACATGGGTTTAAAGAACACCCATAAACTGAAATCCCCAAGTGTCTCTGATACATCCTGCTGTTAAACTATACTGTAGTGAGGTACTTCTTTTTTATAAACACAATTGCAATACTTCACATTTATCCCCATTAAACTTCACTTGATTCAGTTGGCTTTTTAAAAATTGTGATTTTGACTCTGTTATCAATATATATATAGCATTCTTCTTTCCTAAAACACTTGTGGTTCACTTTCTATTTTGTTCACTTAAGAACAAACATGGAAAAAAAAAAGATTTATCTTGTTTTCTTCTTTCTTTCCACCTCAGAACATTTCCTCCAATTCTTCTCTCTACCTGAAGTATTCCTCCTTCAGATGTCCCTGTAGACAACTCCCTTACTTCCTTCAAGCCATCCTTGAGCCTTGGCTCCAATTTCACCTTCTCAATGAGGCCTTCCCTGACTACCCCGTTTCATACTGACCCTCATCTTCTGCCAATGTTCCCCATCACCCCATTTTATTTCATAGAACTTTAAGCTAGCTAACACACACACTATATATACATATATAATATTTATTAATTATGATTACTCTCTATCCCTCTGTTCCATGGGGACAAGGATCTATGTTTTTTTCACTAATAGATCCCAAGTTCCTAGAACAACGTTGAACACATTGTAGGCAATTAATAAATATTTGGATAAAATGAATATATTTCAGGCTACTATTGATTGTAATAAATTAATGTAGAAGCTTCTTAAATCACATTGACAGTGCAAATGCCTCTTGGATTCCCACAATGCATGTATTATCACTTTCAGTTTTTGATATTTTGATAATTTGCTTGTTTTTCACAGATATGTTAGTGAGAAGCTGAGAAAGGCTGAATCAGAGACTTCAGGTAGTCTCTATATACCAGATACTTCAGGTAGTCTTTATATATAATACATTTCCAACCAAGTTACTGACAAAAGTATTTATTAGAAGAGGCCAAAGACAGACCCCTGAAGTACAGCTCCTGTAATATCCCAATAGTCATTTATCTCCACTCTTTTGTTCAGTCACTTATCCAGTTGGTATTCACCTGGTAGAACCATCATTCATCTCTCATTTCTCTCTGTGAGCCACAAAGATATGATGACTGAACTTGGTAAATATGGGGACTCCAGACCAATAACAATAAGTGCTAATATTTATTGAGCACTTACTATTTGCTGGCCACTGTGCTAAGTTTATTACACATCATATTTGATTTAATAAATTTATACCACTTTCCCCCCTTTTTTATAATGAATGAGATCATAAAGTTAGTAAGTGATGCAGTGAATCTTTGACCCTAGACAATCTGACTCCAGAGTCTAATCACTGACTATTATACAGGCTTCCTGACAGATATATTGTTTGTTAATGTCCTTAAATCAACACCCTAAATTTTCTGACATCATATATTTTTTAGAAAGCCTACTGTGTGCCAAGACATAGGGAGGAGTAAAACAAATATAATCTGAGACCTACCTTAAGCACTAAAAGAGGAAATTTAGAATTGTGGAGGACACAGAATGAATCGTAGGCCTATCTTCTGCAGTTTTTCTTCTTTTTAAAATCTAGTGACATCCTTTCCTTTATGCCAATGATACTGTTGGTTTTTAGAACTAACATAAAATCCAGGATAAATACATTTCTCCTTAGAGGTTTCTAAAACCAGAAACTGGGGACACTTTCTTAACAGAGCTTGCTTATTTATAGCGTCACATAAATGCCAATTGTTTGAACCCTGAGAGTAGCTGTGCTTAAACAGATACCCCTGACCTGCTGCCAATGTGCTGCCTTTGATCTTGTGAGTCTTTACTAAGTTCTCATGCGATCTCATCTCACTGTCCCTTAACTAAAAGCAATTTTCATGTTTTATATTTAATCCATTTGAGGCACTGAGCCAGGTGGTGAATTAATTACTTTTGTAGGTTGAGAAAATATCCCAACTTCATTGTTAAATTCAGCTAAAGTTAGAAACTTTTCATTGAAGGTTCTGTTGATAGCACTTAGGCTTTTGCTTCATTAAAAAATAATGGTAGAGTATGGTTTAAAGGCCGATTCTTGGGATAAAGATTGTTTTAATCACAGGTAGAACTATAAAAGGCTATTTTTGTTTGTAGTCTCTTTTTGAGGCAATGACAGATTTCTTTGGAGGGGATATGGCTATGAGGTCGTCATGATTGGTGGTAGAGGGGAAAAGTCTAGGCTGAAATATACAGAGTTTACAGGGAGGGCTACTTCAACATACTGAATAATTTGGAGAGAAAGCTGTTATTTCTCTGAAAAGGAGAGGTGGAAGAATTAAGAAAGCTCTGAACTTGAAGTCAGAACACACAGTTCTAAGTCTTGTTTCTAGCACTAACTTGAAATGTTACCTTGCCCAGGCCACATAACGTTGCTGAATCTCAGTCTCTTTGCACGTAAAATAGGAATGATGAAACTTCCTCATTATTATTCTGGGACCCACTGAAATACAGTTAAATTGTAATGGGGTAGGCATTTAAAAATGCCACTGGTATTTGAGTCTGTGACACTTGAAAGGCATCATAAATTACTCTGGTTCTTGATTCATGGGACACTAGTGTTGCAGATGGGAGGAGCAGAGCATGACTCTCTTCTTTCACAAGAGGAGAAACTGTTTTTTAAATGACCTGAACCTCATCATTTGGAAAGAGGCAGAGAACTCTGTCTTCTGACAAATACCCTCTCAATGAGTTCTTGTTCAAAGCAAGCAATATAGTAAAACAGAAGAAAAGGCCTGTCTTAAATCAAATAGACTGCATCTTCCTTGAGTGATTGAATGCAAACCTTGACTATGTGAGCATTTCCAGAAGAAGGTCATTGCCTATGGAATTAATTTTCATTCTTGACTCAACAATGCCTGCTAGCCTTCAGAGTTTGGTGAAGATCCCATCTGTTTAGTTAGGGACTCAACAGATTGATGAAAGATTGACAGAAGTTAAAAGATAAATCCTTCCACCTAGAAATATATTATTTAAGTGTCCTTTAGTCCTGGGTAGAAACTAAGTCTCTGTCTAGACATGTAATATAAAGTAGAAAGTGAAAGCTTTCATGTGAATATAGCTAAATAATGAAAACCCTCATGTATCCTACACATAATAGATGCTCAATTTTGAAAATTAGAAATACTCTTAAAAAATTATCCAGATAATTCTCACTTAATACATATAAGTCCAGTACACACTAAGTATTAAAACTTTATTTCCTTACCTCTCTTTGTTTCTTTCCCCCACTCTATCTTCATATACATCAGCCTAGACTTATTTTGTGTAGCTTTTATTTTAAAAGTAATTTATATATAATTTTAGATCAAATACACATTTTCAGACTACCCACATTCCACTCCTTGAGATGCTAAAATAAACTATTAACCATTATCCCCAAATCCACCCTCTAAGAATCGCTATTATTAGTTTATACATGAATGCATTTTGTATCTCACATTGCCAATATATTTAACATATCTTTTATGAATTATTGTTAGAAAGTGATTTCAGGACAAAGAGTTAATATTGAGAACAAATATTAGTGTGTAAGGTCAAGAGAGCTGAATTCAACTTAAACTATGGCATAAAAGAATCCATATTTTAAATGATAAATAGTCCAAAATTTAAAACTGTATATCAAAAAGCAATAATTTAAAAAATGCATAAAATCACTTGATTTTAAAGAAAGCCTACAATATATAGGACTAAGTTTGACAATTTGAGTTTCATTTCCACTGAAAACCTATGGCACGATTTCAGTAATCTATGTCGTATTTTGCCCTCTCCTCTTAACATATCAATTCATATGCCAAGAATGAAGCAGCAGAGCAGGAAAGGGTATATCATAAGCCCCTCCTTGGCCAATGTGCAGCTCGCCTACCCATCACCTACAGCTATCGTTGCTCCTTTCCCTGGGAGCCTAAGCTTCCTTATAGTTTCCCAAACCTGCCATCCTCTGTTACGTCTCTTTGTTCTGAAACAGGCTTGCTTCTTTTTTTGGAATATTCTTTGTCCCTATTGTTTCTTGTAAACTTTCACACTTCCTTCAAGACTAGACATCTAAAAATCAGCCTGCCTTCTCCTTCCCCAGTCTCCCAAAGTTTGGTCACTTTTTCCTCTGTGCCTTTATAAATGCTGTGCATTCTCTGTTATAATAGTCATTACTCTGTTTTGCTATCAATTTGTTCATCTATTGGGAGTTTCAAGAAACATTAGTTATCTTTGTATGACTATTGCTTATCACAATTCTTGGCAGTGAGAAAATAATACATTTTAATTATAGAAATTAATGAGTAAATAAACTGTGGTATGTGTCATTATAGTGTTAATTTGCATTTCCCTAATGACTAGTGGTGTTGAGTGTTTTTGCATGTGACTGTTAGTCATTTGCATATTCTTTTTGGTGAAATGTCTGTTCAGATTTTGCCTATTTAAAATTTTGTTTAATTGGGTTATATGAATTATCTATATTTTCTGGTTTCTTGAAATTTTGACTTAGTCATGATGATTGATTAAATTGAAACCATGGTTACTTCCTTACTTCCCAGAAGTGGTAGATTGCAAAATATAGCCAATTTTTTTTTCCTATCCTAGGAGGTGACATTGTTAGTCATCCAATCAGGAAAGAGGTAGATTCTATTTCTCCATCTTCTTGAATTTGAGCTGGCCAATAGAATGTGGCAAAAGTGTTCCTTAGTGACTGCCTAGGGCATCAAGAGGTCGCACCTCCACCAATTTCACCCTTTTAAGCATAGCTGCCATGCAAGGAAGCCAAGCCAGCAAAGAAGCCCAATTCTGTTTCCTAGTGGATGGACGGAGAGGTTCAGCTACCCTACCTGAGACTACCAGAAGAACCTCCTAGTCAACCCATAGTGTTGTGACAATAAGTGGTCATTTGAAGCCACAGAGTTTTTAGGTGATTTGTCAAAAAGCAATAGATAACAGATATACTAGGATTGAAAGAGACTCAAGAAGTGTTTCATTTATTGGATTGGTATTGACCAAAACTAATGCTGAAGCATTTGCTACTTTCAAAAAAGAGATTGAATGGAAACAACCCTATTTTATGACCGCTGTTGTTTGAATTATCTACAACAAAGAGTATACCTGGAGAGAAAAAACATAATATGATTTTATAATTTTAAGTAGTATTGAGATAATTCTAAGAAGCTGTATTTTAACCTCATAGTAAAGTGGTATTTTGGAAGTCTCTGGTGAAAAAGTGAAGGAATTAACAACTTGCACCACATATACAGTGGTACAAAGAATGTAGTATTGATGGAGACAGTCCCAAATATTACCAAAACACAAAAAGTGCTCATATAGACGCCAAATAAAGTAAATTTTCCAAAGCCTGGAATGTTCTGACAAAGGTTTTCCTCCTTTGTGCAATCTAGAAAGTTTATTAAGTAAATTTGCATACGATGCAAACAAGTATGCTACCCTTGGGAGGTAGAGTTCTGAGAGTTTTATGTAAAGAGTAGACCCTCAAACATCTGCTGCTTAGATGAGCTGTTATTTTGCTATGTTACTTTCCTTCATTTGCTAAGCTCTGTCACATTTTTAATGTGATATATTTAAAAAATAGTGAAATGTTACTAAAATATTTTTGAGGCAAAACCACCATATATTAAAAGTCTTTACCCAGGCAAATACACCACCCTCCTCTCCGAATTTGCTGTTGGATGATATAGATATTCCAAACAGCATTTTTAGAAATTCATTTAGCACCAAATTATATTTCCCACCTATAGACAATTAGAACATAGCGTGTGTGTAGAGGAGGGGGAAGGAAATTATCTATCAAGCACATCAAAAGGCAGTTGGCGAACACCCAGGTCTTGGAGGATGTTAGCACCCTGTTCCATTGCAAAAATAATTTTCTTTCTGAAATGGAAAATTAATGTAATGTTCCTGAAGGGAAACATTTAATAATAATCTAGCCAAGGCATAAGCACTTGATTCCCTTCTGTGACCTTCATCCTAATGTATTAGTAACCCTGCAGCTCTACTCTTAACTAGATTGTGGTTCAGAGACTCAATCCTTCAACCATGAAATTCTGAGACTCTTCCTTGCCCCTGTTTCATACAGTAATCAGTGTTGAGCTGATGGGTATTTCTGAGAAGTGTAATAAACTTGTTTTTTCTATTTTTTTTTTACTTTGATGGGTACATTTCAAAATACTCAAATTATTAATAATTGCAAAAAGTGTTAACATTTCAAGGGCAAGGAAGCCTTGGTCTTCAAATTCTCTTAGGAAAAAATACTTGAAGAAAAGGAGGTAAACTAACAGATTAGTTTTTCATTCTAAAGCCTTTGCTTTCACATTGTAACTACAAACATTTTTCAAACTTCCATATAGTAAAAAATTATGGCAAAAAATCTTAAAAATTAAAGCATGGAGAAATTACTGTAATTTATGTGATAAAAAAAGAAAAGGAGTTTTTAACAAAACACAAAAGACTGTATCTCATTGAAAAGTTGGCAAAGAACACAAACAAGCAATTTAGAAGAAATAGAAATTTTCATTAAATGTAAAAAACTGCTTAAAATTAGAAATGAAAAAAATGTAAACTAAAGTAACAATTATCATTTTATGCCAATCACATTGGCTTTTTGCTTTTTTCTTTTAATGGTATTCAGGGCCAGGATTATGTTGAGACAACTTATTCACCACAGGCACAAAAAAGCCTAATAATCACAATAAATAATATTTTAATAAAAATTATTCAAAAAAACCCTATAATGAACAAAATACCAACATTTTAAATAGAGGTAGGATCCAGTCCTTTACTAATATGACCTTAATCCCGGCACTACAAATATTGATTACTATCAGGAGAAATAAGCACTAATATGCTGTGAATGGCCTATAAATTAGTGGAGAATTGGCAGTATACATCCACAAATGAATTATCATAACCCATGACATAAAAGTGCCACTTTTGGGAGTTTATCGTAATAAAATTATGTGATAAATAAATAAAGGTATCTACACATTAAAGCTCATTTTAAACACTGTTTAAAGGAACAAAACATTGAAAAGGCTGATAAACAATTATTCAGATAAATTATGCCAAAGCCATTCACCAGAACAATACTTAGCAATTAAAAATAATACAGGTATGTATGATTTTACATAGAAGCTTGAGCCCTGCTATCTAAGTAACTGTAAAAAGCACTTTTCACTCTTTGTAGACAAAATAAGAATAATAAAGTTTGTTTACCTATCTATCTATCTATCTATCATCTATCTATCTATCTATCTATCTATCTATCTATCTATCTATCTATCTATCTATCTATCATCTATCATCTGTCTATCTATCTATCTATCTATCTATCTATCTATCTATCTATCTATCTATCTATCTATCTATCTATCTATCTATCTATCATCTATCCCTATATATGAATAAGAATTTAGAAAGATCAACTCTAAAGTGGTAACTCTGGTGATCTCTGAGATGGTAGAATTCTGGGTCCCTTTTTTCTTTCTAACTTCCTGTATTGATGAAATTTTTTCTGATTCCTAAAGTTATTTCCACCAAGTTGGGAGAGGGGATGAACTCATCTGAAAGATTTCCCATTAAATGAATATCATGAAAATCCCCACATCTTGAGAAAAAGTCTAAAAGCTGTTTAGCTCGTTTATTGCCTCCCTTAGAAGATGACATTCAAAAAAATCTAATGGGGGACTGGAGCAATTTTAGTCCCCAGGACTTTTCCATATAGACCCTTTTTTTTGTTTTGAACAAATGTGTATTCACGTTTTGGATTTCACTTTGATTTACTCTTGAATGTTGCAATAATGGCCTCCCCGCCAATTCTAAAGTAAGGGGGGATTTCTTGTGATTAAGTAAGGTAATGAGTAAGGTATCTCATGTTTATAGCTAAGCATTCTTCCATGACATTTCTTCAACCTCAGTTAATAATAGGAAAGAAAAAAAAGCTAGTACCATGCACCAGAGCCTTGGGCAAAGACTAGTGTCATGGGAACCAGAGGAGAAAGTTTCAAGACCATGATGAGTAATGCCAACTCCTACAAAGATTTAAAGGCATGAAGACTAAGTCAAGATTGATTAGGAAACTGAGATCACTGGCCACTTTCAAGGGTACATATAGAAGTAAAATGTCAGGAGTCATTATGAAAGGATGCTGAGACAGGGGGTAAGACCTTGGGGTAAGAACCAAGACAATTGGGTAAGAATGTGCTAAGAATCTTAGTATTATTTAAGTGAGCAGTGGTGGGAAGAGAAAGACTTAACAGGATAGAAAAAAAAAAAGCTGTGAGCATTTAAAAAGCCAAGAGAGAGGAAGACATAGCACAATGATGTATTACAGTGAAAGTAAATAATTAAAGAAAAACAGTCCTGGGGGATGTAGGACTGACTAGGATCTAAAACAAAATGTGAATGTGTGTGCAAACCACCCAGGCATCTCGCGACTGTGCAGATTTTGACCCTTAGGTTCAGCATGGGTCTTGAAAGTCTGAATTTTGAACAAGCTCCCAGGTGAAGCCGATCCTTCTGCTCTTCAGGCCATGCTCAGGGAAGCAAGGAGCCCAGCCACAGTGCTGCACCTTGCAAAGAAAGGGAAACACCTTTTTCTCTGAGACTAAATCGGGAAAGAGACATGATCGTTGTAGAAACCAAACCTGAGAAGAGGAGAGTTGAGGGAGTTTATGCTAAATGACTTTTAGCTCCTCCATAAATTAGGAGTGAGCTCATCTGCTGAGAATGAGGGAGTGTGGAGAAATGAGGGCTTGGAAACAGGGGGGAGGTTTTGGATGAACTGTTGTAAGACGCTTATTAGGAGATCAAGAAGAGATGAACTGCTTTTTTTGGTGAGGTGCATTAATAACATAATTAAACCATGGAATGAATTATGGACTTTAGGAAAAGGTAGTAAAGATTACTTGCTCCAATTAAAATTAATGAGAGAAATTTCACCTGTGGTGACCACAACGCGCTTGCTAATGACTGCCTAAAAAGGCTCAGGAATGCCGCTCACCCCATCACCTACACAGTTTCGAAGCAGCCTACCCCAAATTTAACTCAATTTTCTAAACTTTTCCTACTTACCCAATGTTCAGCAAGTGAATAATATAAAAAATACAGCTGCTAGTTATAAGGAGGGTGCCCAGCAACAAAAAAACCATATGGAAAAACGAGAGCTTCCAGATTGTTTAATATATGAGCAAAGAGCATATAACTTATCCAAGTTATTTTTTCCACAAGCAATTATCCTTGTTGGCACTGTCCCAGGACCTGAGGTTGACATTAATCTTTCGGCAGCAAACGGCCTGGGAATCCTTAATGACCTGATGTCTGCCTGGCTGTGCCTCCTCTGAAAAACCACTTCCTTTCCCCTCATCTGCCCGGCTCTCCTGTGCTCCAAAATCGAGGCCTCCCGCTCATACGTTGCCCTGGAATTTGGTTCTAAATGTGAAATGAACATTGTTAGGAAATGAACCTCCCCGATGTGTTACCCTGTTCATTAAAAATGGAATAGCAAAAGGAGAAAATAAATCGCAAGGAGTCCCTTAGCCACCTTCAGTATTCACAGCCTTCACGGAGTTGGTTATTGAAATATGAAAGGCGAGTGTGGAAGAGCTGAAAATGAACTGACCGGAGACATGGGCTCCGAGCAGAATCCCAGCCGCCAGGTCTCCCCCGTCCTGTTCTAGCAGCAGCTGCAGCTCCCCAGTCCGATAATTTTACTTTATGATCACGCCCCCATTATTAGTAATTTTATGCACTATGAACTTCCCTGCTTTTCTCATTTTCTGATTATTTCTACCAGACTCATTCCCAAAACTCATCGGCCACATTCCTCGCCAGGCCTCCTCTGAAGTCATTTTCCTCTTCATGAAATTATCTCAGAGATTTCTTTCACATCAACTATCATCTCTCTGTTCATGGTTATTTACATATCTTATCTCCTATATTAAACTATTAGCGTCTCAAGGGCAGAATTCATAGCTTATTTTATTCCATATCCGCCATAGCATCTAATTTTATTTTTAAAGTTGATATCTGTATGGTTGTTATTTATAAAAATGTAATCCAGTTAGACTGACATGAAGTTAAAATAAATGGTAACTATGAAAACATACTTTCACTTGAATTCTGAAATTCAGTCAGCAAAGTTAAGGATACTCGCGCCCTTTCCTTTGTATGCATTCACATCTGTGCTAATTGCACGCAGCGTATGAGGTGCGCGTACCAACAGGTGTTTGCCAGGGAGCTGGTCAAACCGACATCATACGCTTTTGATGAGTTGGACTCCGCACCCATAAACCGCAACGAGACACATTAAACATTATAGCAACAATTTTAGCCACATTCTCAAGTTATAGAGATTAGAGAAGAAGGGAGAAGTTACAAATGTAAAGACAATAGAACATGTAGAAAAAATAATCCAGCTTTTCACAATACTATCTCTATTCTACAAAAATATTTAATGCATTTTGTTGAGTATAGTGAGCACCATTTTGACTTTTCCATATAGCATATGGAAAATTATTTTTTTTAATGGGGAATTGACAGGACAGTTTACGGTGAGGCGATGCTAATCTCATTTGCTGGGAAGTAATGGAATAATTCATATAATCTATTGTGAGCAGCTTTCCAGTCTCACGGACCCACTAAAATTCTCAAAACAACCTCAGGCCTTTCTTTGGTTCAATATCGCCTCACCACTCTAATATATCAATAGTGATATGTTATTCTTTCATTGCAGAAAAAGATGTTGGTGTCTACTCTGAAAACACTTTTGCCTTAGTCTTTATAAATCAGTTCTAGTTTCTTTCCTACAACTATAAGTTTTCTTCAATGTATTAAATAAAGTACTACTGCTTTATAATCACTAAGATTTGCATTAAACTGAAGCGCAGTATAGCCCCTTTCCTTGAGACACAAAAACTTAAAAATTTGTAATAGGCATCGTATTTTCCAAATAGAACATGCTAAGTAAGGCTCATAACATGCAATTTTTAATATGTGGAATCTTTCTCCTACAATATTGTTTAAATAACCTCTCTGGCAGAGATTAAAGGAGCCCTCCAAAATATCCGCTAAATGCCCCAAATTAGGAAATTTGTCTTACACTATATGGTAAATAGAATCAGAAGGGACTCACTTATAAGATGGTCAACCTGGCATTATGCAGTATTTACATTTTCTAATCTCAGAGTGTGATAAATACATTGAAAAGTATTATAAGCACCTGAGAGCAGGAGAACTATGTAAAATGCTATAGTTATTACTGTCCTCCATTGTTTTAAGTCATAGTCTAAATTAGCTTTGTATGATTAGAGAATTTAGCCTAAGCTTGTGATAAAAAAAAATTATGAGCCAAATTACTGAAATATTTTAATTATTACTTGAATAAAGTCAACATGTACATTTTTAAAAGTAATCTGGAATAGCAACCATGACTGTTTTAGCAGGAAGCATTGGGGGAGTAAAATTCATCCCTTTCAAATTATTTTCTGATCTGTAATCATGGAGACTGAACCAACCAGACAGGAACATAATCTATTTCTTTGTCAAAGGCATTACATCAACCGACTTTTGTCTACACAGGTGAGTCTCATGCTTGGGGACATTAAGAAAATTATCTATTGAGATCAAGATCACAGCCTTAAAACAATGGGAGCTGCTGAAGATCCTCTGTAGCAACTGTAAATACCAACTTAAAATGTCATAAGAAGGGTCTCAAATTTAATTCCTCATCTTCCACACTATCTGTGAGAGGGATTTTAAAATGGAAATCTTTCTATTTTCGTTCGCACAGCCTGCATAGGCATTTGCTCCCACAGATGTTCCACATTTACATGCAGGAAAGAAGAATGCTGAAACCCACCTCCATTTACAAAATGATGGTAGTGCTAAGAGCGTTTCCTTCTTCCCAAAGAGCCTTTATTAAGCGGTTCCAGATACTCAGCCTCTGTGACCGCTGGGGATATTTGATCAGAATTCTCAAATTTTCAAAAGGGCCTCCTCAAAAGGTCGCCCACCCTCCACTCCTCGGGACAAAGGTGTTCCAAAAAGTGCTCATTATATGAAGACATTTCCCGGCTAATCATTAAAGGGCATTTGTTAAAGATGGTATTAAAGAGGCTTAAGCATCAATTAAAAGGTAAATGAAAGTATTTTACTGACAGCTTATGCATCCAAAAACGATTGCTCTTTGTGAAACAGTAATGTTCAGATACGACAAAATGAGATCTGACCGCAGCTACTTTATTGTTTAGTACCTAGTGGAGGAAAAGAGTTCATTGAAATATGAAAAATGTTTGGTAAAGAATTACTCTAGCAATTTACCAAATAATGTTGACTCCCTTCACTTTTACAACTAGAATTTGCTGAAACACCTAGCTATTATTTATACGTAGTAAAAAATTGTTGGGTTGGCTAATCAATAAAACATTCACCTCTTTTAGAAGCATTTTAAAAATTCCAAGCAAAAAATAAAGAGGCTGGGAACACAACTTCCCTGAATTTTATTTTTACTGAATATACAAATCCTATCAAGCTTTAAACTTTTATCCACTCTAACAGTGTCACCAGAATTTACCACATAAAATCACTGTTTTTCTACATATGAGCCCCTGCAGAGGGGAAGACCCTTTTTCTTTGCCATGTTTTAAATAAATGGTTTAACAAATGGCTTGAACTCAGCTTTGTTCATTAACGTGCATACCAACTGAGCCATAACTAAGTGAACAGCGAGTTTAAACCATACTCTATAAACAGTAATGTGTAAGAGCACCTAAATAGTAATTTAAATGCATCTCTTTCTGTAAAATAAATTTTAAATGATTTGGTTTATAATAACTGTTGTGGCTCACCTGATTCAGCATCTCCCCATTATCACGTTTTTACTTTTTGTCACTCTCATTACCAGTCCTGCTCTAGTAGATCATTATTTTTTGAAAAAGAAAAAAGGCACAAATCTTATTTTATAACATCATGATTACTGTTAGAACTTTATAGACATAAATTACATGTTTCAGTTGACAAAGGGAGATATTCTCTTAGATTTCTTAATAGCATAGCTGTATTCTACTAGAATAAAAACTGGCTTGTTAACATAAATCTATAGAAAAGTTGAGTAAAGCTTCAAAAAATTCAGGAAAGTTGTTATTACTTGCAGTACTTTTGATTGGTAACTTTTCAGTGATTTTTATTGTTATTTTCTTCCATTCCCACAGTATGGGAGCACCATTAGCCACATTTTACAAAGGAATGAAGGCTGTGGGTGTTTTATCACGAGTGAGTGAAGGATGGGACTTGGGCTGCTTACAAATCTTGGCTATTGTAAATAATGCTGCAATGAACTTGAGGGTGCTCACAGGGGTGGGAAAAAGTAGGTTAAATTACCAACCATCATTACCTAAAAGATAAGTCATAAGTATACAAAATAATAACAATAATAATAAAAAATGAACTCTGTGTTTCTTGTACTCACAGCAATATACCTACTTTTTCTATATCTTTTAAATTAGGGTTCTGGGTTTTTTCCTGTATATTCCCCAAAATGGAATCATGGGGTCATAAGTCAGTTCCATTTTTAAGTTTTTGAGAAGCTCCGTACTGTTTTCCACAGTGGCTGCACCAGTCTGCATTCCCACCAGCAGTGCACTAGGGTTCCCCTTTCTCCACACCCTCGCCAGCACTTGTTGTTTGTTGATTTGTTGATGGTAGCGATCCTGACAGGCGTGAGGTGATATCTCATTGTGGTTTTTAAAATTTGCATTTCTCTGATGATTAGTGACATTGAGCATCTTTTCATGTCTCTTGGCCATCTGTATGTCCTCTTTGGAGAAGTGTCTATTCAGGTCCTTTGTCCATTTTTTAATTGGATTGTTTGTTTTCTTGGTGTTGAGTTGTATAAGATCTTTATAAATTTTAGATATTAACCTCTTATCAGATGTATCATTGGTGAATATGTTCTCCCATTCAGTGGGTTGTCTTCATTTTGTTGGTTTTCTTTGCTGTGCAAAAGCTTTTCAGTTTGATGTAATCCCATTTGTTTATTTTTTTTGTCGTGTTCCCCCTGCCAGAGGAGATATATCAGAAAAAATATTGCTACAAGAAATGTCTGTGATTTTACTGCCTATGTTTTCTTCTAGGATTTTGATTGCCACTTATAGTTAAGTCTTTAATCCGTTTTGAGTTTATTCTTGCGTATGATGTAAGTTGGTGGTCTAGTTTCATTTTCTTTGCATGTAACTGTCCAATTTTCCTGACACCATTTATTGAATAGACTATCTTTACCCCAATGTATGTTCTTGCCTCCACTGCCAAATACTAATTGGTCATAAAAAGGCTGTGGTACAGTTGCACAATGGGACATTTACTCGGCTGTAAAAAAGAAGGAAATCTTACCCTTTGCAACAACATGGATAGACCAGGAGAGTATTATGCTAAGTGAAATAAGCCAGTCAGAGAAAGACAAATACCATGTGATTTCACTTACATGCTGAACCTACTGAACAAAATAAACAATATATGAACAGACTCATAGATACAGAGAACAGACTGACAGCTGTCAGAGGGGAGGGAGGTTGGGAGGCTGACTGAAAAAGGTGAAGGGATTAAGCAAAAAAGAAACAAACAAAAAACTAGACATAACAGTATGGTGATGGCCAGAAGGAAAGGAGGGGTTGGGGGCAGTAAAAGAGGGCAAAGCAGGGATAAGTGGTGGTGGAAGGAGACTTAACTTTGGGTAGTGAGTGCAGAATGTAGTATGCAGATGATGTATTATAGAGTTGTACACTTGAAACCTGAATGATTTTATTAACCAATGAAAAAGGTCAATGCTGAGAGTTAACCTTACTATTCTCTTTTATGAATAAAAAGATTTATTTTTCTCAAATAAATAAATAAATAGTGAGTTAGTGACCCATCATTTCAACCATCAAAACCACTTTCATTAAACGTCTTCTGTTGCTGTCCCTCTTCTTACTGTCCAATTTCTTATCTATAGTTACAAATTGAATTATAAGAATGTCTCCAGATTGCTTGTTCTATGATTTCTTTCCTTCACGATGTTTACTCCTTAGAACATTCTGCATGTTCTCAAACATTGCTGGCATATTTCTAAAACTTATTTCTCCCCATTTCAGTTTTACCAGAAGTTTCCCAATACTTCTTGGCTCTCATGACCTTCTCCAACCACGTGGACACAAGTTAAGAATATTTACACCTCACTCCACCAAAAATTATTTATAGTCTCCATTCCAGAGAGTCTAAGCTTCTTTATGGGAAAAAGCTACACTTGACTTGTCATTATTATTTCTTAGGAACCCTTTCAATTCTTTATCAGGAAGAAAGAATTTGAGAGCAATTTTAAGAAAAAGGTTGAGACTAATTTTGGGAACCCAGGTTCTAAGGAGAGTATAGGGTTTACTATCACAAGAAGCACCTAAGCCAGATCATCTTGATGCAAAGTAGGGTAGTGAGTGTGAGAGGAGAATGGGATGGGGAGAGGGGAAGGGAAAGAATGGGAATGAGGTAAGTGTAAAGAAACAGTAGTGGTAAAAGAATAAAGACATTATCTGTTTCCAGATACTCAAGTCATGAGGTCAGACTTGATGATGAAGACCATTTTGCTACCAGATTTCAACTAGCACATATTGGTAAAAGTACATATACTTTGAAAGAGTCACTCATTCTTCATATATTTTGAGTCTATTTTTTACCCTTTTTCTCAGTTCAGCGATACCAATTTTAGGATCTGAGTTTGTCAAGGATGAGAACTACATCTGCTATGTTTTCTTGGCGTAGCACCTGGCTCAGTAAATGAGGTTGTTAAATAAATGTTATTGGAAGAGGAGGAAGTGGAAGGGGGACAGTCAAGATAGGTTAATGTCATCTTGTGACCTATTCTTTAACCTGGTAAACTTTTTTTTTTTTTTAATGAGACTAGGTGTAAACATGCTTGTTTATCTTCTATAAATTCCTGAAACTAATTCAATATATGTAAAAATATTCTGAGATTTTTTTCCTAGATACATACTGCATGTTGACATTGAAGGACCGAAATTTTAAGTGAACCCCTTAGCCTGTAGAAAATTAGAATTCTGAATGACTTTGACAAGCTGAAAAAATAAATATAATGAAGCTCCCTAGGGATATATGAGGGATAATTTGCTTTGTGCAAAAAAAACCAAATTTGATAAAAAGAATGCAAAAAAAGTTACTATACAAAGATATCCATTAAAAATTATTGTTTTATTGGAGAAAGTCATAAAATCATACCACCTTGAGACTACAACAATCTTCTAGTCCAATTTCTATTTTTATGTATAAGCAAACTGAGATGCAGATAAGTTAGATGACTTGTTCAACTCAAAACAGCTAATAAGCTGGCAAGAGGAGTAGATACTAAATCTCCTCCCTCCCAGACCACTGCTCACAAGATGGAGTGTTATGATGATAAAGAAATTTTAATACTAAATTATGGGATGTTCCCAGTTTGGATCTCACCAATTTTAAGAGACATTAAAAAAAAAAAAAAAATGAAGAGAGCTTGGCAAGAATCCATGTGAAGTAACTGATTAAAGGTTTGGGAGTTTATAAAGAGAGTTTCAAGAACCATGGTTATTAGGTCTTCAGGGGAAGCCTAAATTACCAACTTCAGGTAAATGATGTTATTATACAGGAAATGGTAACCAGATGTTTTCTCTTCACCAAAGTCAGAAGAGAACACAAAATTGATGACTTACTGGTTAAGTATAAGGTGGTTTCCTGTATAAATGTGTGAAAATTTGTTATTTTGGGGATATAAAATCCTGTGACAAATTTGAACAAAGTAATCTGAAAATCAATGAAATTAGATCATTAATGGCATGAAAGTTTTAAATTTTTCTTTGCTGTGATTTCTGGACTTTCAAAAGAAGATCTTTGATTAAAATACGTAAAAAGTTATACCATTCAAATGGTAGTATATGTATTTTACTTTGAGAAAACCAGTAAGATTTTGGTATAATAAGAAAATATATAAAGTACAGCAAAGGGAATATAGTCAATAATGTAATAACTATGTATGGTGCTAGGTAGGTACTAGAAATATTGGGGGGAACAGTTTGTTCCACTATACTGTATACCTAAAAATAGTACAAAATAATATTGAATGTAAACTGTAATAGAACAATAAAATTAAAAAAAAAAATAAGGGTCTCAACATAATGCTCCTCTCAAGTCCTATAATATATTAACCAACTAGGTTTAATATCTTATATTAGCCTCATTTTTAACTTCAGAAATTAAACCTGAAGAAGAGAGAACAGACCCTATGGATAGGAAGCATAGCACAGTGGTTAAGAACTTGGATGCTGGAACCAGCCAGTGTTTCTGTGATTCCCAGGTCTTTCATTACTAGCTGTGCAAATTTGTATAAATACCTCATTCTTATCTGTGACATAAGCAAATGTAAAATAAAGATAACAATGGTAACCAACTCCTATGGGTGTTATGAGGATTAAATTTGTTAAAAAGCATCAAGCATTCTGAATGGTTCTTGGCAAGTAGGTGCCCATTTATACCAAAATTTCAGTGTATGTAAAATCACATTTATAAAATTAAATACTCAGATTTTTAATCCTAAGTGTCTAAAAGAATGAAACTCTTTTGAAACGTTCCAGTGCACACACTTGAGAGTTGTAAATGCTTTTCAAATGTGAAGACAAATCATAGCAGACATCTGAAAACTTGCCAATTTTCACTTAATACTAAAAGCATAAAATGCCCAGATTGAAGAACCTATCTTTAAACCTGTGCCCAAGGAATGGCAAATATATTTCCAGGGTAAGAAACTGGAGCCTAGGGTATGAATGTGACTCACACATTCTTTGTACCAAGACTATCTTCTCACCTGCCCCTTATAGTAGAAGAGAAGCTACATGAAGACTTGCTTGGGATGAAGAGGATAAATGTTGGGCAAATAACTGAAGTGCGTAGACTTGGTGATTTTAGAACCCTAGCCACAGGCAGGTCTCTGGAGAACCCTGACTAATACAATAGCTAAAATTAAAAAGACAAAATACAGGCCCTGGCAGGGTGGCTCAATTGATTGGAGCATCCTTCCAATGCTCCAAGTTTGTGGGATTGATCCCAGGTGAAGACACGTAGAGGAATCAGCCAATGAATGTGTAAATGGGTGGAACAACAGGTCAATGTCTCTCTCTCTCCTTTCCTCTCTCTCTCAAATCAATAAATTGAAAAACCATTTTTTAATGAAAAAAAGATAAAATACTAAGTATTAGCAAGAATGTATATAGCAAATACATTTTTATACATTGGGTGAGGGTATAAAACGGCACAACCACGTTGAAGTACAATTTTGATAGTTCTTTATAAATTCAATCTATAGCTAACATATAACTCAGTAATTGTAACCTTTGGTATTGACCAAAGATAAATGAAAATATATATCTACAAAAAGACTTGTACACAAATATTCATAGCAGCTTTATTCATAATAATCCAACGTTAGAAACAACCAAAATAGGTGAGTAGATAAACAAATTGTGATATATAGATATAATAGAATACTACTCAGCAGTGAAAAGAAGCAAAGTACATAGAATAATATAAGTGAATGTCAACAACAGTATTAGTTTATACATTATGGTTGAGGAAGGATTGACCAGAAGGGGTCATAGTTACATGGGTATATACATTGTCAAAACTCATCATTTGAATAAAGTTGATTTAAAAAGAAAAGAGAAAATGTCAAGGAAAAGTTTTGGATTTTATAAAATCACATTCTTTTCATGTCTTCAGTTTTTATTTAGGAAATAATAATATTATCAATGTTTAAAATCAATCCAAAGTTTTGCTATTTCTGCCTCTAGTAATGAGAAATAGTGCCAAATTAGTGTGGAAAAATTCTTTCTTAAATGCCTTTTTGTCTTACATTTCAAAGGAATAATATTTATTAAACATAATTGATGCTTCAATTGCACCACACACAAAACCACTGAGTAGCTATGTCATCAATTCTAATAACAATTTAACTTTGTAGACACATTGTGAATTATTTTCATTGATGTGAAGGCTAAATAGCAGTCACTCCACAAATCATACATCAAACGTTTTAAATATGTCTCATTTTCCCAGGATCACAAGTCTAGGGTTATAATAGTTAGTAAAAAAAATAGTCTGTAAAAAATATTTTATGAGTTTTCCCACAGCAAAATTGGTCAATCAATAAGGATTATAATTGTATGAACAACAACAGAAAATTTCTGAGTCCAAAAGCGGGAAAACAGTCAGGAAATACTCTTCAGCTATAGAAAGAATAAAAGTGGCCAGGGATAAAATTTTTGATGTCCTAATAGACATTTATGTTTTTCAAAAATTTTCTTACCATTACACTTAATAAGAATTTTTATCCTGAGAGATACATACTTATATATAAATGAATATTCAGTTCTCTCATATTTACATATTGGTAACTGAAACAAGTTCCATAAATTATTCCTCTTACTTTACCCAAGTGCACTCTGATATTTTCTCCTTCATTTAAGTCAGAATACTGGTTGGAATGAAATTTGATCAACACTGCTCTAGCTTTGAAACATTATTTGCAATTTCTTTAGAATGTAAACCAGAAGAAACAGCAACAGGAGAGAATTCAGACAAAGAGAAGAAAGACATTCTAGAATGTAAATAATAAATGTTGAGACTTGGAACTATGGTCAGGGAATGTTCCAAGCATCTTTAGAACAATTGACAATTATTTGTCTGGGATAACTTCTAATTATAGATTTATCTAAATATGTAGATAAACTAATTGAACTTCTGAGTTGCTTGCAGTTTTAAAAATATTCTAGAACTTCCATTTATTTAGTGAATCATGATTAATAGGTAATTCTGCTTTTTAATGATTTCCTAGTGATTACCATTATAGTTGGTTTTGTTGTTTCAGAATTGTATCTTCCCTTGATTTTATTCATTTTATCTTTGATAATATAAGTTGATAAAACTGTCCTTATGTGAATATTCACTTTGAAACAAAGTTTTGAAACAGATTCTATAACAACATAAGGTACAGCCCAGCCAGGTGTGGCTCAGCGGTTGAGCATCGACCTAGGATCCAGGCCATCGGGGTTTGATTCCCGGTCAGGGCACATGCCCGGGTTGCGGGCTCGATCCCCAATCGAAGGAATGCAGGCGGCAGCCAATCAATGACTCTCTCATCATTGATGTTTCTATCTCTCTCCCTTTCCCTTCCTCTCTCTGAGATCAATAAAGATATTTTTTAAAAAAGGAAGAGCATAAGGTACACATATATTGATCATTAATGTTAAAATTAAAAAGTTAACAAAATATAGGATTTTTATCTAAATCATTATATATAAAATTTGGTCCAAAAAATGAAAATGCATTAGAAGGTAAAATCTAATTTTATATAAATATATAATATATATATATAATATATATAATTTTATATATATTTAATCCTTACCCAAGGATATTTTTTCCATTGCTTTTCAGAGAGAGGGTAAGAGGGAGAGAGAGAGACATTGATGTGAGTGAGACACGTTGACTGGTTGCCTCCCACATGCCCCACATTAGGCGCATGTGGGAGGCAACCAATCGATGTTGTCAATCGATGTTCAGGGAGAAGCTCTGGGCTTTGGGACCCTCCTGATTGTGGGTACTCGCGGGCTTACAGGGTTTACGGTGAGACTGTGGCCCAGCCCTCTCGCCTGCTTTGATGTGGGCCTTCTCTCCTTGGCCAGATGCACAGGAGTTGCTCAGTTTTTAGATTGTTTTCAGAGGAAGTTGTCCCATATGTCGCTGTGGATTTATGTGTCTGTGGGAGGCAGTGAGCTCAGCATCATCCGAAATGGCCATCTTGATCTCAACCGTTACTCTGTGGGGTTAGCCAGGCTTGTCTTTTTATATAGAAAGGGGCAGTTTTGAAATTTAGAAAACTCTTTACATTAGGCTAAGAGAAACCTGGGCTTTACATTTTTATCTGGGGCGCCTAAAGCAGAGTGTATAGATTCTGTATTTCTGCTGTAAAAATGTCAATTCTCCCTTGGGCAAAGTTCACACACAATGAAGTTAGCAAAAGAAAAGCACTCTAATCTGTTAAAAATTATATTTTTCCCTGTTAGACAATTATTCACTGGGTTTTGGAAGATTCAAAGAAAGTCATATAGAACAGTTGGGAAATATTGCAAGAACATAAATAGCAATATAAGAAGTTTAAGCTCAGGGACAATAGTATAGAGAGTAGTTCAGAGAAAGAAGCAATTTATAAAAGCATTTTTTTTTCTGGCTTCATTATAAGAATAGGGGAAACCATGAGTGATTTTTAGCTCCAGCTCTTCAGCAGAGGCGGGCCTCAGGTGCAGCTTCTTCTAGATCTTTGGCTCTAATTCACTTCTCACAGGCCTTTTTTCACCCTGTACAGACTTGTTCTGGCCTGCACCTGAGTTTCTTCTTCAGCTACATAAGCCTGAAGATTCCGTTCTTTACATCTTCTACAGTTTTTGAGCACAGGTGGGCATGTAATAGATGCCCAATAAATCTTTGAAATAAATAGTCTAGACAAAAAGTATGCTACTTAATATTGTGAGAAAATATCAATCTTTTTTTCTTTCTTCCAGCACCAAGTCCTCTTCAACATTGTTTATCTTATCCAGATTGACCAACTGTTAAGCAATAGGGATGTAGGGAGGAAAGTGTAAAATCTGCAGCTTATTGATGTTAGTGTAATTTAGGCTTATAAATAGTTATGTGGCAAGCTCCCATTTTATGTTTAAATGTTGTAGGCTAAGAACTTGTCATGTGATCAACAACATACAAAGACTGAACGTATATAAATAAAATGAGTGTTAAATCAAATGTCTGAAGTTAATCTAACATTTATCTAAGCTTCAGGAGCATTGGGTTATTGAGACACATATGAAGTAATTGTAAATTGTTTGAAAAAACTGTTATAATGATTTTCAAACAATCAAGCATTTCTGGAAAAGATGAACTTGAAGGAGGTGAGAGGGGGACCGACTTTTCTTTCATAGGTAGGTTAGCAGTGCCTTTTGGTCTTCTCCCGTGTTCTATCCGGTTACTTGATTGTCAGCTCAGCAGCTTCCCCAGGCGACACCCTGGCTTTTAGGACATGAGAAGCAGCCCTCTTTCCCAAAGGCCCGGCCGCTCCTTAAGCAATTCTATTACGGTGCCAGAATTCCACGTGCTCAGCAGCACAGAGCCCGAATTCAGCCTCTCTCCATACAGAAGGGTGGTTATCACAACATGAGAGGCGCAGCTGCTATTCAGACAGCCACTAACAGATTAGCAGAGATTAGTCTGTTGGTCCTCCGGTAAGTTTCCAGTCTGGACACAGCTCAGCTTCCCTTTCTGTCCTGCTGATGGTCTTGGCCTGAAGCTCAGCATTCACCCTGTCCTTTCTGGTCCTCGCTGGAACCCCTCTCCTGATTCCTCCCTTTACCGTCTGTATGGAAGGCTCTTCTGGAACATCACACGGAAAGGGAGCCGATGACATTTCTGCCTTGTTGGCATGAATTTCCGTTCACTCCACTAACCATGTCAGGGAACACTGTGTGTGAGGCGCACCCCAGATAGCTGCTCGGACGCAGGGTGGCTTCTGGGAAACGCAAGAACCAAAACGACGCTTCCTGCTAATCCCCACAAAAACTGAGAACGATTTTCTGGGCAAACCCATGGCCACCTGGCTGATTGCTCAACATCCTAACACCCTTTCAGTTTTCAGAAAACCCTCTTTCATGAGAAGGCAGGGCGATCAAAACTGTCACTCGGAAAATGCAATTGGTGATGTGCCTGCCTCAGCAGCCCCAGATTGCATTCCGCAGCAGCCTGCTGGCCTCGCACATCTTCCACGCTCTGTGGCTGCTCCAGGCCCAGCTATGATTCCATAGTGTGGGAGTCGGGGCGCTAGGCTAGTCTTAAATGGGTTTACTTAAGACAATCTTATTTTGCTTCCGAAGCCTTCCCTAGGTTATCTTTTTAACAGATACACATCCATCAAAGCTTTTGCTTCCTATGAAATTATAGCCCTCAGCACATAGCTTTAAGTTGGTTCTGATCAGTGCACTAAAATGATAAGAAAGAACACTGGCAAAAATGCATAGCGTTCAGCGTCCTCCTTTCATATAGACGTGATAGGCTGAAGTTCCCCGCAGCGGCATTTTCAGGCCGTGTTCGCCACCGTGTTGAATGCAGCTATGTTGGACTCGGAGGCGAAAGGTATGAAATGATGGTCATTTTTCTAAAAGCCATTTCCCTGGGCATCTCAGTGGCAGTCTCCAAGTTATCCAGCAATCCTTTTCTGTTGAAAGGTCATTTCTCCCCACCCGCCCCCTCCTTTTTTAAAAAAGTTTTTATTGATTTCAGAGAGAGGAGTGGAGAGGGAGAGAGAGAAACATCAATGGTGAGAGAGAAACATCCACGGGCCGCCTCCCGCACGCCCCCTGCTGGGGATCGAGCCCGCAACCTGGGCATCTGCCCTGACCAGGAATCGGACTGTGACCTCCAGGTTCTTGGGTTGATGCTCAACCTCTAGACCACAGTGGCCGGGTTCTCTTCCTTTTTTAATCTAATATTTTTATTGTTATTCATTTGTTTGGCAATTATAGAGAAAGGACCTGAAAGGTCCATGTGCTCCACAATATAATAATACTATCTTTTTGCATATATATACATAAGTATCACATGTATGCATACAAATGTAATATTCCTACATATACAAAAAGCTTCAAAGTACTTTTGCTCATCTCTTTTTATATAACCCTCACAACAAATGGGGTCATTGTTATATATTATATATATTTTACAATTGCTAAATTGAGTATCAGAAAGATTAAGTGAGATACCCAGAGCTGTGTAACTAGGTCCTTTGGTACTTTGTATAGTATTTTTTTTTAACAGTATCTTTTCCATTCTCAGCATTAGGATAAATTTATCATTTTTAAAAAGAAGCTGTAGATGATAATTATGAAAAATGATTAAATGTACTTGGAATGAACTTGCTAATAGTCCAGGTGTACAAGAATTTGTTCATCAAGTTCTTACCAGAATATTGAGGTCAAATGGAGGTAGTTAAAAGGATGACTAAGTTTTGATGGAAGAGAGGAGACCCAGGAGCTCTCTGAGGCTAGCCAGGCTTGGGGTGGAATGTCGTAGAGATCGCATGGCATTTTACAGCGGTCAGGGTGGAGTGAAGAGGAGTGTTGCAAAACAAAAGGTGCCCCAGGGGAAGAATGACAATGTTAGGTTGAAAAGAAATTTTCCTTGGAAAAATTTTACTTTGGAAAAAGAATTTTCTTTACTATATTAATAAGGAATTAATATGATTTTTTAAAAGTATATCTTTATTGATTTCAGAGAGAGGAAGGGAAAGGGGGAGAGAGAGAGAGAAACATCAGTGATGAGAGTCATTGATCGGCTGCCTCCTGCAGGCCCCCAACTGGGGATCGAGCCCGCAACCCGGGCATGTGCCCTGACCGGGAATTGAACGGAGATCTCCTGAATCCTAGGTCGATGCTCAACCACTGAGCCATGCCGGCTGGGCTAATATGATTTTTTTTAAAAAGTAGTATTCATGTCTATGACTTATGATGTTGTATGTTACATAATTAGAACCTAAAAACAATGAAATTATCTCGTTTAAACACCATTCTTTTTCTTTTTTAAGATGTTTTTATTTATTTTAGAGAGAGGAGAAGGGAGAGGGATAGAGTTAGAGAAACATTGATGAGAGAGAAACATAAATCGGTTGCCTCCTGTACACCCTCTACTGGAGATCGTGCCCTGGCTGGGAATTGAACCTGTTACCTCTTGGTTCATGGGTCAACACTCAACCACTGAGCCACCTCCGCTGGGCAAACACCATTCTTTTCTTTTGTTAATCCTTGTTAGGATTCATTTATATTGAAATTCTGGAAGTTACTAAACTAGGAATTTATTTGTTAGTCAGCAATTATTTATAATATATTTAAAATTTCATATTAATATTATAAAATAGATTGTTATAAGTAAACTTTTTTTTCCATTTGCCCCCATAGGTAATACAGAATTCTGTGCTTTCAGCTCAAGATTCTGCTGTTAAAAATAGATAATTTGCTTATGGCCGTTCCTTTGCAATGGGAATAGTCACATTTTCTGACAGAAGACTTTCCAGTACTAGTTAATGTGGTTTTGGTTTAGGCTCTGAGGGTCTATTTCAGTCAGTTCGAGTTGCTATAACAAAATACCATAGACCGGGTGGCTAAACAACAGACCTTTATTTCTCAACTTTTTGGAGACTGGGAAGTCCAAGATCAAAAGGTGCCAATATATTCAGTTCCTGGTGAGGGCCCGCTTCCTACTTTGTAGATGGCTGTCTTCTTGCTGTGTCTTCACATAGTAGAGAGAGAGGTCTCTGGCTTTTTCTTCTCTCTATAAGGGCACTGATCCCATCATAGGGGCACCAGCCTCATGACCTCATCTAAATCTAATTACCTCCCAAAGGCTCCACCTTTTTTAAAAAAATGTAATTTAATTTTTTCCATCACTACTTATCCTCCTCTCACATTAGGGATTAGGGCTTCAACATATAATGTTTTTGTGTGTATGTGGTATGACAGACATTCAGTCACAGCAGAGTCACAGAATTAGGAAAAAAAAAAATAATTACAAATTTTTTTTTCAGGGTTTTCTGTCTTCTTTTTAACTCAGGCATACTCACCGCCTTCAGAGAGATAAGCCGTCAGAATAAGAACAAAATATAGATTCTCATATTTACCTTTTATATATTGGAAAAGTAAAAAAATCATTATATCAGAAAAATACAGGAAATGCATTTGAGATAAAAGAAGGCAGTTATTTTTTAAACAGGGAGATGAATATCCTTGGGTAGGCAGAAATATCCAAGTTGTTTTATAGAGTTTAAGACTCATTTCCTAAGGCTGACTCAGTGCCACTGTAATTAGAAACAGGTGCATATAAATTAGAAAAGAGAGAAGACTAATTGCTACTAATGAACATTTTTATGTAAAAACTTTACTTAAAATAAAATGCATAATTAAGCATTAATGGCCAAAGAGACAGGCAAACTTCTTTCACATGCATTAGGTTTTTGGCTTAAGGTGAAGCCTAATTTGTTACTAGTGCTAAGAGCATCACTTCTATCTTTATAAAAACAAGCAAAAGCACTGACATAGTTTTAGAATGCTGATTTTACTATGCACTGAAAAAGATGACTATTTCTTACTTTGAATGATAGAGGGAGATGCTGAGAACATTACACTTAAGATGTAGTGTTTGACAGCCATGACAGGTTTCCTAAGCAAAGAGGAAATCCCTCTATCTTAGAGCTAAAATGACCTATTCACACAGGGTTCAAATCTTTTCGGGTAGTTCCAGATATCGGTTACTGAAATGGTTCTCGGCGCTGACTTCACATTGAATTATGTTATAGAGGTGGGGTAGTGCCGAGGCCTGGGTAGTTTTTAATGTCCCTAGAGATCCCAAATTCCCAGAAAGGCCATTTGTAGAGTTCCCTTTGCCAGGGGATTCCTTCGCCCATCTTTCCCCCCCGAGTTATTCCTTCACAGCCCAGCTCAGCCCAGCTGCCACTTAGTTAGGAAGCTTTCCTAAGCATTAATCACTTGAACTTCCCTGAGCTGCATCCACTGTAGTTTGTAAATTATATCGTCCTTCTCACGTCCTTTCAGAATTTATGAATTATGGCTGTCTTTGGTCAACCCTTTAAAATTCACAGGTTAGTAAACGAATTTAAATCCAGGGAGCCAACTCAGCTTTGTATTCCCAGTGGCTAGTGGAGCTGTTGACCTACCCCAGGCACCCAGCATACGCTTGCTGAATTGTTGCATGGAGCGTCCTCGAAGAATCCTGCCTCAGCAACGAGCTCATTTGATACATCCTTGTGATATGTAGGTGTATTTAGTAATTTCACGTGAGTTCAAAGACATTTCTGAATTGGCAGAGGTAATGGAACTGTGTTATGAAAAACGTGAACTAGTTTGAGGTAAAACTTTTATTTTTCACATTTGTGATACATTTTAGCAAGTTCTTAGCACCATCGAAACTTATAAGGAATGTTTAGTGCTTATGACTTAAAATCAATAATTTCTGCTTATTTTCTTGTGTTCAATAACTTGTAGAGCAAATGTTTCATTTCAGTCCCTGTCAAAGGGGAAACATTAATCATAAATTTCTGCTTTGTTTTAAAAAAGTGAATTTTTATTTTTTTCATTGTTGACACAGATGTTTTACATGAGAGTCAGCCATACAGTGCTTGAGTGAAGGATGTTTCCAGAAAAGTAGTTAACTTTTTATTTCAGTGGGAAATAAGATGTCATGAACTAAAAAAAAAAAAAAAAAAAAAAAAATCCTTTTAGGAATAATAAACTACTTGTAAAACTGTTAGAAAATTATTTTTAAAAATATTAAAAAATGCAACCAACCATTATACCATTATAGAATGACAGAGTAGGTTTTAAAAAAGTGTTTAATCTCCAAGATAATTAATTAAATCTCTAAGTATTAATTAAAAATATGCAGAAGAATGTGAAGAGCATTGATCGGCTTGTATGGGTGAATATGTATGTGTCTCCTGTGTGAATTGCTAATATTTTAAAAAAGAAACAATGCAAAGAATGCAAGGATAAGCCAAAAGCTAATAAAAGTGCTTATCTATAGGTATGCAGAGAAAGCAGTGGGGAAGTGACAGTGGAGGCTAGACCTCTACCAAAATGCCTTGGCTTATGGTTTTGGCTTGGGAACCATATGTATATTTTATGTAATCACAAAATTAATTTAAAAAGAAAACAACAAATCAATATGTAAAATAGAAAATAAACAGAACTATGCAAACAAAGAATAAATTTTCAGTGATTTAAAAGCACAGTATTTTGACTTTATATCACTTGCGAGATATATTGTAAAGACAAAAAGAACCATAAAGAAATATTAAACTGCATTCAATGGTATTGCGGCTGGTAATGGCATTATTTTTAAACTATTGTTAATAGATACATAAATAAATAGATAGGATAAAGCAATTAAGCAATTATGTTAATGTTAGAAACAGGCTATTCACAGTAAGAGAAAAGAGATAAAATCTAAAATCAAAGAAGTTAAGTAAAAATCCTATAGTCGTTAACTTGAATTAGATGTTACATATGTACTTACATATCTTTCTCTATCTGAAATGGAGATAGAGGTAAACCTTTTCTAGGTTTACCCACTGAAAAGCCCCAGAAGTAATGATTACACAGTCATGATGACTACTCTAGATGTCAGAGGCTTCTAAATGCCATGTACCACTAAAACCCCCAAGGCCCTTCAAAGGAATGTGAGGCAGGAGTTGTGGAAGGTGGGCCCGGGAGAGCTTGTCGGGGCGGGTAAGAGGAAGCTGGTCCAGCTCGTCACTCGTGTCAAAGTTACCCAAGGGCGGGCCCGAATGGCTCCTACTGGCCAGAGAGGAGCAAAAGAACAGTGGCCACAAAGCCGGGAAATACTCACTGACACCCAAAACAAAATCAGGCAAACATCAATGCAAAAGCAGAAAACCCTCTGAACACCTTTGCAGGCCAGATAGGACATCAACTCATTTTTTTGGAAAATTGACAAAGGGAAAGATTCAAGCATTTCTTCTGCTTTTTTAAAAAGTTGAATTTTATCATTGACATATAGCTTATATTTGTTTCAGGTGTGCAACATAATGATTCGATATTTGTATATATTATGAAATGATCGCCACAGTCCCTCTGGTTAACACCCGTCACTATACATAGCTATAAAGTTTTTTTCTTCTGACTTTTCTGTATGGCTGCTTTTCAGAATACCTTATAGTTTATGAGAGAGAATTTGTTAAAAGAAAAATCACTGCTATTAAATACAGAAGTAGGCAGGCAGGAACTAGATCATGTAGTGCCTTATTTTATTTTACTTTATTATTATTTTTAACTCTCACCTGAGGATATTTTTTCCATTGCTTTTCAGAGAGAGTGGAAGGGAGAGAGAGAGAGAAACATCAATGTGAGAGAGACACATCGGTTAGTTGCCTCTTGCATGTGTCCTGACCAGGGCTTGGATCAAGCCTGCAACCGAGGTAAGTGCCCTTGGCCAGAATCGAACCCAGGACCCTTCAGTCCTCAGGCTGACAAGCATGTAGTGCTTTTAAGGTATGCCAGATATTTTGGACTGAATCCTTAGGGCAATGGGAAACTTCTAGGGATATTTAAGCAGGGGCAAGATGTGGTTGTATTTGGATTCCTGATTTGTAGCAAAAAATTCTGAAAGACATTTTCAGACAACTGGGGACAATTAAACATGCACTGGTTATTTGTTGATGTTAAGGAATTATTGTAAATTTCGTTGAGTGTGGTAATGATATTATACTATGCTTTAGAAACTTCTTTTCTCATAGAGATACGTATTGGGGTATTTATGGGTAAAATGACGTTTTCTAGAATTTGCTATAAACCAGGGAAGACAAAAATACACCACATGTGCTTCTTACTACCATCCTATACCTGCAGCAACATCATTAATTGAGCCACTCTGTTTTACTGAATTATCCAAATATCTTATATACAACTCCATTAAATATGAGCTTTATGTTTTCTATTTTTTAAATGGTTAAAATTTTGTTTTAAAAAAATGCTTATTTCATCTCATTTCCTTCTTATTGTTAATTAATAAAATAACAGTATGGTAATAATTACTCAATTAAGATATTTTAGTCCTTTAATTTAATAAAGTTTTTGCTATGAAAAGGGTCAAAATAGACAATAGAAGATGTTACATTGCTGATGGCCTATTATTTTTGGTCTAAAGTAGATTACTGATCTTTACAAACAGTATACAAAATGATCATGCTGAGTGTTATATATTTTAATTTTTAATATGGAAAATTTCAAACATTAAACAAAGTAGAGCTCTGGCCGGTATGGTTCAGTTGGTTAAGTGTGGTCCCAAGCACCAAAAGTTGCTGGTTCAATTTCTGGTCAGGGCACATGCCCAGGTTGTGGGATCCATTCATGGTAGGGGGTGTGCAGGAGGCAGCCGATTGATGTTTCTCCCCCACCAATGTTTCTCTCTCTCTCCCTCTCCCTTTCTCTTTCTCTAAAGTCAATAAAAACATATTTTTTAAAAAAAGTAGAGAATTATGTAACGAACTCCTATGGACATATCAGCCAACCATTGCTTTTCAGAGAGAGTGTCTGCTTCATAAATAATATGGTCCCTAGATTGATATTTTAAATTTTAGTCTGCTTGAGTATTTGTAATTCATTGATAAAATTTCTAATGGTCTGTTAAGAGGATAAAGAATAACACTTCTTGTCTGGCTGGCTGTGGCTCAGCTGTTGAGCGTTGACCTAGGATCCAGGAGATCATGATTTGATTCCCAGTCAGGGCACATGCCTGGGTTGCGGGCTCAATCCGCAGTGTTGGGGGTGCAGGAGGCAGTCGACTCTCCATCATTGAGGTTTCTTTTTCTCTCTCTACCTCTCCCTTCCTCTCTCTCTGAAATCAATAAAGATATATTTTAAAAAAATAGAATAACACTTCTCATTTTGAAAAATTAGTACCTTTTCAGAAATATAAACGTCTGATATTTAAGTGTTTGCTTTTTTTGGTAAATCATTTGAAGTTTTTATTAAAATGAACATAGTTACTATGAAATTACTCTTTTCTCAAGATAATGGCTGACCCAATCTTCATAAGAGTTAGGTCATGAAGGAATTTTCCTAGGCTCTAGAAATATAGCTAAGGTGAGTTCCAAATATCCAGCGTAGTGTTTGGGTTTTCATGGGTCTGGTTACTCACTAAAGTACTGAGTCACTATGACACTGATAATTTTTTTGGTTTGAAAAATTATCTTTTTACTATAAATGCAAACCACTATAATTACTTTATAATTGAATTCCTCCGGAATCTTGATGACACCATGCTTTTCAAGTCCGTCATCCTTGGCTGCCATTCACAAAGTTTGTACTTTCTCACATACTTTGGGCTTTTCAGTGCCTTGTCCTTCTCTTAGCCTATTCTCTTGCTACTGATTTCTTTCCTAAGCCTTTCCACTGTGATCTGTGGAACTGTTTTCTAGTAAACAAATTTCCTTGCATCTTGCTTATACATGTAACTCAGAAAACCATTTCTAGGTCATCCTTCTAGGGCAAAGCCTATAAAAATCAGTTCGTCTAATAACTGGTGTCCTACCTTGACGTCTTCTGCTCCTGTTGAGTGGATACTAAATACTGAATTTAAGCTTTTTAGAGGCACATTAATAAACTAATTTCTCTAATTAAAAGTCTTCATGGGTTACATAGTAATTTCCACATTCTATGGTATGTTCCATGCTTATTTTTTGTTCTCTTAAATGATCCCGTTCTACGTGCGCCACCACATAGTAAACTCATTTCAGAACAATTGCTCTTCAAAGAAGTTGCCTATTTCTGCCTCTGTGTGTTTGCTAGCACTGCTCCCTGCATGAGGATATAATTCTCCACCTTTCCTTACTTTTGAAATCCTAATATTATTTAAGATCTGGTAAAAATTTCACCATCTTCAAGAAACCTTCTTAGATACAACTAATTTGAACCAAACATTGCTTCCTGGTCCTTTGATTGTACTTTGTACTTTTTTACACCATATGTCTTGTATTATATTTGCCATGTGGCTGTACTTATTTTCCACCTGGTTGCAAAGTTTTTAGAAGGATGAACTATCCTTAAGTGTCTTTGAACCCTTGGAATGATAGTTCAGAGCTGAAATCATAGCAGGTGTCTTAGGCAAGAGTATCTTGTGGGCATGGAACAGGAAAGTCTTGAAAAACACTCAACAAAAGGGTTATTGTAAGAACAGCTAGGGAAATCACACAGAAATCTAAATACAGGCACCGAAGTATGTACAAGACTCTTGGGAAATGGACTGGGAAACATTAAAAGCTGAGGATTTTGTTTTTATCTTTTTCTCTCTCTCCCTCAGGGAATGCATGGCTTCTCTCATTGCTGTCTCATGTTCCCTCTGTCAGACCAGCTTCCTCGAAATCTGGTGGCGTAATGCTCTCACTGTTCCAGCAGGGACTGTACATGACTTGTGTGTTTAAGCTTTCAGCACTATCTAGCAATTTTCTCTGTAATCCCTTGGTTTAAGTTTCCAGGAGAGAATTCTTGTGCTTCCTGTTTTTGAGCCAGGCCATAATTTATTGTGGGTTACTGGGCAGAGCGAGGATTGTCTACCCTTGAGCCAGGTTTATACCCTGGTCTGAGCAAATGCACATAAGACACAAAACATGACTGTTAGTGTCATAGGGCCTGTGACAGGGGCTGATTTTTCCAAAGGCTCTGGAAAATGCTTAGCTTAGTAGGTCTTCTACAAATAGTTATTGCATTGAATTGATCTAAAACCTAATGTGAAAAAAATTTGGTTTAATTCTTACCATTATTTTTTCTTAAAAACTGTTCTTAGAATAAGATACTTCATTAAGTACGTATGCATTCAGTGTTAATTACACTATTTAGTCACTTTCTATTTATAAATCAACTTGTTCTTATGCCGTTTTGTGATTTCATGCTAAGCACATCTAGATGTGTGAATGAGGGTTCTTTAAAATGGTACATTATTTGATATTTTAAGCTCTATAGTTTAAAAATGCAATAATTTTTGTCTAGAATTTCTTTCTATAGATTACTGTCAGGTTGGAAAATATGAACACAAGAGAAGGGCTTTCTACTGATTCCCATTATCTGGGTGTTTACTTTATTGCTTTGTATTTACCTTTAGAGAAGTACTATGGTATTTCCATAGCCAGAGAAGCTTTGCTGTCAGAGCAGAAATAATAATAATAATAATAATAATAATAATAATAATAATAATAATACTTCTGTTTCCAAAGGTGTGAAGGTTGAGTGAGATAATGTTTGCCCAGAACATAGAAGTTTGTCAATAAATGGTATGATATAAAAAATATATATCTTTATTGATTTCAGAGAGAGAAAGGGAGAGGGAGAGAGAGAGAAATAATGATGAGAGAGAATCATCCATTGGTTGCCTCCTGCATGCCCCCTACTGGGGATCGAGCCCACAACCCAGGCATGTGCTCTGACCAGGAATTGAACTGTGACCTACAGATTCATGGGTTCATGCTCAACCACTGAGCCACACTGGCCAGCCACCCTCACAGGTTTCTAAGATAATTAAATAAATTAATACTTAGAAAGTGTCTAGCAGATAGCAAACAATAACCGTTGCTCTTAATATTCTTATTTCTATTACTATTTAGTACATATGGCATCTGGTTTTTAGTCTGTATAAGAACTCTCTGGGAAGTAGGTTTCTCACAAATAAGTAGATATGGAAATTTTGGTTTTGCAACATTAAGACTCAGACACAAAGACATAGCTCCTTAATGGTAGAGTCAGAATTCAAAGGCTAGTAAAACTCTGAAATCTGGTCTCTTAACCACTATGCTTTATTTCCTAGTATCTGTTTACAAATATTTCTTGATTGTGTACTATATTTTAGTCATTTCAAATATTTATCGTGCCATTTATAACACTCTCCCCAACTAAGATGTAAGAAGTCCACATCTTCTACTCCTGTCTTTCAGTGAATGCCTATAGTAGTGCTGAGCTTAAAATTGGCATTTGCTAATCCCTTTTGATGTACCTAAAGTATTGATTCCAGAGAAGCCACTTCACCATGTCAGAGCATTCTCCACACATTTCCACCGCTGTGCCCTCTGGAGATCATGGTCAATGCGTAAAAGGGGGGAACTGGCTCAGCAACTAGGCCGACGCTTCCCTTGACCCTTCCCTCGCTGTGGTTCCTCTTCCAGGTGTTATTTGGAACAACTTGCAGGAGTTTATTCCCATGGTCTCTTCACTCATTCCTCTGCTCAGCTTATAGCAGCAGGTAGGCAAAAGAAAGAAAGAAGAAGGTGGATTTTGCTTAAATAATAAATTCCTGAGATATCGCCATTTTGATTCCACAGTTCTGGTGTAATGAGTATCCAAGGGGATTCTGACACAGGTGGGCTGGAGATTAATCTTTGAGAAAATTAGGCTGAGAGCATATTATACATTTTAAAGCTACTCGATAAATATTTGCCTCATTTTTGTTAAGTGATTACAGTGGTACTGACCCTGACATAAAAAAAGATACTGATAGATGATATTAAGTCCTTCAAGCAATATTTATTGAGTACCTGCTATTTTCTAGGCACTGCTCTGTATGTTGGGAATACAGCAGTGAAGAAAGTGACAAGTCTTTGACCTGAAGGAGTTTGCAACCTGGATGGGAATGATAAAAAATAAAGAAACAAATCAATATATAACGTGTCAGAGGCTGACGGATGTTATGAAGCAAAATAAAGCTGAGTTAAGTGAATGGAAATGGAGCATTGGTCTATGATGAGGAAAGGGAGTAGGAAAGAAAATGATGCTTGTTGAGTACACTGTATTTGTCAGGTTTTTGTTGACTTTCTCTTGTTAATCCGCAGAACCCAGGAAGTGTGTACAATGTCAATACTAAGACCCATGAGGGTTACATGATTTGCCCATCAGAAGTGGCAACTGTTCAAGTCAGAATCAAACCCAGGGCCTTGTTGACTCTGCTCTACCATGCTGTTCTTCTTGCTTTCCCCCCACCAGGGTATCTAACTAGCAAATATTTTTATTAGCACTTTTCAATACATAAAGTGTATTTCCATACACAGTATTGTCTAATATTCATAATAATCCTAATGAAATAGTAGTATTATCAGACTGATTTTAAAGAGGAGAAAACAGACTCATAGAAATGAAATAATTTCTCCAAATTGGAAAGCGGCATGTCTACAAAATTTAACTCCAAAGCCTTTGCCTTTTCTTTTTTTTTTTTAATCCTCACTGAGGATATTTTTTCCATTGCTTTTTTGAGAGAGGGAGAGAGAAATATTGATGTGAGAGGGACATATTGATCGGTTGCCTCCCACATGTGTCCCGACCAGGGCTGGGGATCGAGCCTGCAACTGAGGTGCGTGCCCTTAACAGGAATCGAACTTGAGACCCATCAGTCCGCGGGCCGACTCTCTAACCACTGAGCCAAACTGGCCAGGGCAAAGCCTTTACCTTTTCTACAAGCTAGAGGCCAAACTAGAGATGATATTACTTGGTATTTAGGAGCATGACCTCATCAGCTGAAAGGTTGGTATTTGAATCCCAGTTCTACCACTTAGTAACTATTTGACCTTGGGGTTTTAAGCAGTCTAAGCCTCAGTTTTCTCCTCTGTAAAATGGAGGTAATAACTGTATTTAACTTATTATGAGGATTAAATAAGCCAACACATCTAAAGCACTTAGAACAGAGCCTGGCACACAGTGCTACATAAAAGTTAGCTGTTAGTGTAACGTTGGGGAGATGAAAGTAACCTACAATTAAAGTCATATGTGCTACCTTATAATTAAGTGTTAAGTGATGTGGTTTTGACAATAATTACAGCAAAAGTTCAGAGAATAGTTATGACCTACACAAACACATGGCTTTCTAGATTCTCAAGAATATATCAGTTTTCAAAGCCCCCCCTAGGGAAGTCTCCACCCTGGCTTTTCCTTTTAAACTTTTTGGTTAGTCTATTGTTTGCCCCAACTCTAATTCACCACTCCAGGCAATTGCAATGTTAAACAATTTCCTCTGATTATTTCGACTCATGTTCCTGGGGAAAAGGCTGTTTGCACAGGGCAAGCTAGCTCTGAGTCAGGTCAATAAAACTTGTGAGATCTTCAAGGAAGCCACGAGATAGGTGAAATAATACCCAGTCTCTAAGAATGGGGCTTTAAAAGAGCTCCAGCCCATTCTGCCTCTTCCACTGGCTTCTAGTCTGCTGTTTTTTTGCTGTTGTTTTTGTTAACCATGATTATATGCATAGCTGGGGGTGGGAGGTTGGGAGAGGAGAATATGACAAGTTAAAATACCACAAAACATGTTCTTACTGAAATTCAACAGAAACATTTTTTTAAATAAACAGTCTTTGGATGGCTGTAAACATTTAGTTAATTTTCAGTGCTGGAAAAGTTGATTCTGACATTTTTTTTTTCAGTGTTCTCATTGCTTTGAAGCAGGTTTTTGGAGGTCCTTCACCATTTTCACTGACGTTACTGGTAATATTTAACAGAATGACATAATTATAGTAACGATTTGGGAGTAAACAGTAGACTGGGTAAAATGTGATACAGTTTATGGAAGCAGACATGGCAGGTTTATGTGAGAACAATGGACCTTGAGCACTGAGCACACCATGGGCATATCAGTGCGCTTTAGAGAGGGGCTGGATTATTTCTTTCTTTACTTTTTAGTAGCAGTTAAATGGATGTGTTAATAAAGCTTCTGTTGTACACATTTAGAAAGAAATGTTTTTCTGTGAATCCACTTTCTAAGCATAAATCATTTCTGACTTTGCTGAACCATTCTTAAGCTTGAGATCAGTCCAACATATTCTAATATTACAGCCCCTTGGAAAGGTATAACATAGGTGTTGTATGTTTGAAGTAGGGATGCAACTGAATGGCATTCGGTTTGTAACAGGCTGAAATGGGAAAGGTCACGAGCAGTTTGAAAGCACCCAGGGATGTTATTGTTCTCACGTCCATCTCATCTAACATTCACTGTTGAGAGAGTCTGTGTCCTTTCTCTTATTGCATTGCCTTGAATATTTCTGGGTGAGCTGCGGAGTAAGTCCGCTCTTCTACTTGTGACTCCGTGTTGTTATTGTTGCCATCACTTTATTGGAGGAGAAACACATACTGAACCGCTTGTGTAGGTATAAAATGATCAGGTCATGGTCAGATGCTTTATTCAGTTTTAAGAAAATTCTCTATATCTCAAATTGACTTGAGATATATTATAGAGCACAGTGTAAAATATATGATCAGGTGTTATCAACTGCTATCCCACCCACCTGCTTTTTATTTTTGAAAGCAACTTTATTTATATATATTTTCCATATCATAAAATTTACCAGTTTCAAGTATACAATTCAGTGATCTTTAGTAACTTGACTGAGTTGTGCAGCTATCACCATAAATTCATTTTAGAATTTCTCATCCCAATAAGATCCCTCGTTGTCCATTTACATGTCCCCTTTCCATCCTTAGCCTCAGGAAATCACTGACCTACTTTCTGTTTTTATAAATTTTCCCTTTCAGGTAAATGGAATGGTATAGTGTGTGCGACTTCTTTCATTTGTATAATGTTTTTGAGGTTTACCAAGATGGTGCACATGCCAGCAATTTGTCCTTTTATATGCTGAGGGTATCCCGATTAATGGATATAACCCATTTTGCCTGTGCATTTCCCCACTGATGAACATTTAGATTGCCTCCAGTTTCTGGCAGTTATGAATAATACTGCTATGAAAACTCATGTGCAAGTCTGTGTAGATGCTAGTTGTTTAATCAGGTTGTTAACTATAAGTATAAGGTGTTTTGTTTGTTTTTTCTTCTGGACCCTTAATTTTGCTCCATTGATCGCCATATATCTATCTTTATACCAGTATCATGCTATAACTTTATAGTAAGTTTGAAATTGAAAAGTGAAAGACGTCCAACTTTGCTCTTTATTTTCAAAGTTGTTTGGGATATTCTAGTTTTTCATTTCCATATAAATTTTAGGATTTGCTTGCAAATTGCTATCAAAGAGGCTCCTGGAATTTTGATTGAATTGCTTTGAATCTAAAGATCAATGTGAGGAGAATTGCAGTCTCAACAATAATGAGTCTTTCAATCCATGAACATGGAGCATCTCTTCATTTGTTTGAATCTTTATTTTCCTGCAGCAAAGTTTTGTAAATTATATTTTAGTCTGAATTATCTAAAACAGATAACCTGATATTTAAATGAATGCCTACTAATAAGACTACTTATTTATATTTAAATTTATTAACTTTTAAATCATTAAACTGCTCTCTCTTATTTTTCTGAACATCCTAATTCTAGGACAAACGCTTTATATAGTAACTGTTTGCTTGATTTGGCGAGGTCATAATTGTTTCAGGAAATTTAATTAACTTGAGTTTGTCATCCTTCTGGAATACGAGAGTGGTTTCCATCTATTAGGATATTCTACGAAAAATGTTACCAGCTGCAATTCTGATAAGATTCACTCATGAAAATTAATTTCTGATTACTCCACAATTAATAACCTTATCTGTAAAAATTATACCTTCTAGGTTGGTAATAATCTGCCACTAATTTTGTGAAAAAATCTAAACTAGTTATAATGGTCAGAAAAACTTATGTTATGTTTCTAGTGCTACTTTAATCCTTATAAATATGACATGAATACCTCTTATAAAGTCTAATCGCTTTTCTGTAATCCACATAATGTAAAATACTGCTGATGGCACCACATCACAGAAAAGGGCTAATTATACTTTTTAATGAACGAATTGATCAATACATGGCTTGGGTTAATTATACTTTTTCTGTTGTAACCTAAGGTACTAAGAAATATACTGACATAGTTTACCAAAATTTCAGGCTGTATGCATGTTTCTTGGGGACCTTGGAGAGAGGAGGGAGGTTGCCATCTGGGAAGGGATTATATACCACTTTGGGTTGTGATATTTCTATATTGGTAGTGTCTGAGATGAATTATTATTCTGTCATTTAGCTGTCTGTTGGCATGCAAACCTAGCAGGAGAGGTTGGAAATATTGGTTTCCATTGCTTTGAAAACAGGTTTCTTCCTTGCCTTGAGCTCCCCAAATGCTTGCTGTGTTTGTTAGAAACTATCCTTACAATTAGTAGTAGCAATGACACTGTATAGAGTGTGAGCATTGATAAACTCAACAAGAAAGCTTTAGACTTGCTTGGCTAAAGAGATTAGACATCTGTACTATTTTGCATCCCCACCAACAATGTAAAAGAGTTCCAGTTGCATCCTTGCCAGCAGTTGGTAGTGTTAATTTTTAAAATTTTAGTCACTCTAATAGGTTTTCAGTAATAACTCATGATGGTTTTAATTTGCATTTCCCCAAAGACTAATTATATTGAGCATGTTGCCTTCTGTATATCTTCTTTGGTGAAATGTTGGTTCAGATATTTTTTAAAAATTAAATTATATCATTGAATTTTGAGAGTTTAAAAAAATATGTAAGTTCTGATGCAAGTCCTTTGGGGGGATTGGAATTTGTTTTGACAAACTAGTACAGACAGTATTTATTTGATTTTATCCAGAGGGCAATTTCCAATGCTTAACTAGAATAAGCATTATGAACTCCTTTTTAGCAATCAAAACCCTTACTTTTTTCCTTTAGTCAAGTACTCAGTAAATTCTTACTGGCCTATATTCCCCTACCTGAAAATCAATAGACTTGTATTTCATAATAATACAAAAATCTATTACTCTTTGACAGTATGAATCTTGATTCTGTTATCTCTCAACCAAACTGCTTTGGGTTTGTTACTTAACCTTACAGTGTCTCATTTTCCCTCACTATAAAATAAAGATGGTCTTAGAATTTTTGTGTATGTTAGATAACATATAAAGTGCTCAGTTAGAGCCTGGTATATGTTGGAAGTTCAATAAATATCTCTTTCTGCTCCATCAATAATATTAGTTTGGGCTATTTTTATATACTTTAAGCATATAATTTATTCTTGCAAGTTAATGAATGCATAGGAAACAAAGTTTAGAAAAATAATCAGACAGAAAAATAAAATTTTCAATAATGAGGATTTTTCTTATATTTTCTGCCAAATATTGTGGTTTGTGACTCGCTGCTTAGAAAGTACAAAAATTGACTAATCTTATTATGGACAATTGCCTAATTTACTTCCTTAGTAAACTCAATTAGAGCTTCAGCCATTGGTGGGAAGAGGCCAGAAAAAAGTGATTAGAGCTTATAAAGGCATTAGCGGCTCGGTAATTGTATCATGAAGAGCAAACAAGTGCTTCCACAGCCATGGAAGAAACGTAAGTGCTTAGTTAAATAGTTATTTGCTGCTAATCAAAGATTATGTTTCTGAGAATAAATTGTTAGTTGTGATTTTGTTTATCTAGAGTAACTAGATTTTCTTAGATCTTCCTAAAGTAAATGTGAAGACTTTAAGGAATGTATTGTAAGCCTTGAATAGTCATTACTCTTTAGAGTATCTAAGCCTATCATTTAACTTGGGAAGAGAGTGCAAAGAAGAATAAACTGTAGAAAAATAGTTAATCCATTCAAAAGAAAAAGTTTGTAGTAGTCAAATTTCTAGATTCATTTGAGAGAGAGAGATAGAGACAGATACAGAGATAGAGGTACGAGCTGGGGGACAGGGTAGGGGCCATGGAGAGAAACAATCACTCACTGTGAGGCTGCATGAGCGGTTTGCTGCACCCTGGGCTCACCTAGGGAAGGATCTTTAAAGGATATTGGATATTGATACTTGGCTGCGACTCCCAGACATTCTGATTTAATTGGTACGGGTTTGATATGGATGTTGGGATTTTAAAAATTACCTCAGGTGATCCTAGTGTGCAACAAAATTTGAGAACCACTGGATTAGTCATAAATTGAAATAAAAAAAAAAAGTCTGGTTAAAGGTCACTTTTGACTGACAGCTGTGTGGGAAGGAAATGGTGTCCCATAACAAGACGTTAAATTAAACCTTATCAGAAATTTGCTTAAACATTCTGCCAGAAATGTTAACTTCCTCCCCCAAAGAAGAAAGGTTGGCTTCCGTAACAGTTTGAGACGGTAAGAGTCAAGAAACTTGATTCTTGACTTGCCTCTGGCTCTCAGTGCCTCACTCACTAGCTTTGTTATGTTGGGAACTTAGTTAACTGTGCTAGCTTCCAGTTTACCTACCAGTAAATGATGTTACGGGACTGTTAAATTTTATAATATTTTCTAGCTCGGAATTTCTATAATTTTATACTATAACAAAAATAATGAGTTCTAGTAAATGAATAAGATACAAAGTGGAAAAAACACAAAGTAGTAAATTATATTAAACATATGCCTTTAATATGTGTAACCTGAATGAATTGAGCCACTTTGCTGCTGGCAGCAGCATGGAGTTGTATTTAAAACCCACACACACACACACACACACACACACACACACACGCACATATGCAAACACACACACATGCACACACACACATACACACACACGCACATATGCAGACACACACACACACACACACATGCACATATGCAGACACACACACATGCACACATACACAGAACTCTTAACTCCAAGACTCTTGAAGATTGAGAGAAGACTAATGATAGAATTGTCTTCCGCAACACACATAAAAATGTCCTAAAAGTACTCTTTAACCATTTCTTTTCCATTTAACAAAAGAGCTGTTCCCACTAATGGAAACTAGTTGTTTCCATTTTCTTTTCTAGGACTTTACCCCAAACGTCAGCTTGCTCTTTAGAACTCCTCTTCAGCCATCAAAACCTTTTTCTTCTAAGATTGGCTCATTAAGGCTTTGTCAAATTTTCTTGTACTAAGTCTGGACGCTGGAGAACTTGGAACAGTTTGTAAGAATGAGGTTTCAGAAGTCAACCAGAATTTCATTTCCTTTTCATCCAGGAGAATGTGTCTATCCTCTGGCTTCAGTGGGCCACCGGATAACCCTCCATCCTATAGTCAAAGCAAACGCACTCATTTCTACCCTTTCAAAGTTCTGGGCAGCTCTGGGCTGTTATGGATTTTATCCCATAATATAAAACATCCTAAAGTACCAGAAAATTAGTGCCTAGCAGGTGGGTTAATCCCCTTTGTAAATCTTGCCACACGAGAAACAGGGCCCTGAGCTGCTCCAGTCTCCTCTGTTGCTGACTTGTTCTTTCAGAAAGAATTCTAAATAGGAAATTGATTGTTTGTGCTGACTGACTTCTCAGCCTGGAATGTCACATGGGGATTTCTTCAACTTCCTCAATTTAGTGGATTCACAGAATGCCTGTAACCACATAAATCAGCAATTCTGCAGCCTGGCTCACCAGCATGGCCAAGGCCCAGGCTTGAGGATCTGCGCAGGCAGCAAATAATCCTTTCTGCTTGGAAGGCAGGAAGGGCAAAGACAAGGCATTTTAATATTTTGTCCCTGTCACTTATTAATATATTTACTGTTATCATTTCAAAATGGCTCTTTTTCTAATCTCAGTTTAGTCAATCACTTTCTCCTGTCAAGATAAACCACATCACACTCCTCATATATATCTGTTTGTGTTAATATGCACATATATGAAATATATGTAAATGTAGATTCAGTTGATTTCCTCAACAGATTTGGAATGAGGACAGGTATATAAATTTGGAGTGAGGTCAAGTGTATAAATCAGTAAGAAAACAAAATTAAAATCCTAATAATCTAAACTAGATAAGAGAAATTCTAATTCTGGTAAAAGTAAATCCTTCCAACACAAAGATTTCTCTCTCTGCCTCTAATTGTATTGTTTTTCTTTAGGGCTTCTTTTTGTCCCACAGCCTACTGTGGATACTTCTCTCTGTATTTCCCTCCCTGAATGTTCTAATGTTGTAAATTGTTAGAATTATTTAAAGGGGAACATGTGTAATTTTGCCTATAAATTGGACTCTGTACTTTAAAGTATTTATTAGAAAGTGTCACCTTAATAAAATATACAGAAATATTTAATCAGAGTTGAGTTTACTAGATTTGGTATAATTTCACATGAACTTATTTTTAATTTAGCTTAGCAGGAAATCACTTTTGAAGGCTGATCATTTAAATTAGCATTTAAGAGACTTAGTTTTCAATTGTAAAATGTTTCAAGAATACAGAATAGTAGGAAAAATACTATAAAGAATATCCATGTCTCTGCCACCCAGATTTGTGAAATGTTAACCACTTTGCCATATTTACATCAGGTTTTTAAAAAATAAAACACTATAGACATACAAGAATATTTATGTGTTACTCCTCAAATCCATTCCCTTAATTCTGAATCCTTTCTAAAAGTGATGCACTATTTCCAAGTTGTGTTTGTGATTCCCATGCATGTTTTTCACTCTTACTACATATGCATGTAAATATAAACAAAACAAACATTATTTTACAAACTAAAAATTTATATGAATTTTTATATAAAATGGGAATCTTTTACAAGCTGCTTCTGTTTTACTCATTTCCCTTAGCTGAGGGGAAATGGGTCACTTGTGTATATTATGTTTTCATAGCCCTTTTCCAGCACCTCCCCATAGGAGTTCTGTGCCACAGAATGGGATCCAGTGTGGCAGCAAACACCAGATTTAGATATTGCCTTCCCAACTGAGTGTATTTTTGTCATCAACTTTAAGGAATATAGAGGGAAATAGTTATGGTATGAAGCCGGTAAATGTAGATTCAGAATTCCAGGCTTGAAATACAGTTCCAGCTGAGATTTTTGGGTTATAGGCACAGGAAATTGATGTGAAACAAATAGATGGGAATTCTACTAAAATTCTGAGGGAACCCTCCCCCCCTCCCCCAAATACACAAGGAGTCTGTCTTGTGAAAGCTGGTTCAACCCCTTCTCAGGAGCCTGGGCCACCTCCCCACGCCCTTCTCTACCATCTAAACCGGCAGGAAACAAGCTACAAGGACTGTGCAGCTCCCCAAGCAGGGCATGTTCTCAACGTGCATCTCTGATATGCTCCTGGAGGGAAATGAGCAAAGAAGCCCCTCGCAGCAGGTAAAGCCAGAGGCCACAAAGGACAGTGGCTCAGGAAGGAGGAAGATCCTCCCAGACAACAGACAGGTGCTTCCTGATGGGCCCACCAAGGAGCTTACTCTACGGCCAGGGGAGGGCTCTGCCTTCCTGCTTCTTGCTTTTGACAAGGAGTCAGTGGCATTAGATAGTGAATAACTTAGGGACCTCAGCTTTTAGTACTTTCAGTTGGAAAACATCCAACATTAAATCCATTGCTAAAAAATATAAAATGTATGTTTTCTTGTGGATGCTATTATACAGGGTGGGGCAAAAGTAGTTTATAGGTGTGAGTATATGAAACAGAGTTTATTCTTGCATTATCATTTATTAATTATTGTATTATTTTCCATATGAAGAGCTGTAAGCCTACTTTTGCCCCACCCTGTGTACAGAGAGCAACATGCTGTTATTTTTTGTTCTTTACTATTATCCTTTGTGTATTTACTGACATGAAATAATTATTGCCTACTTACAACTTTGCTCAATCCAAATTCATTTGTAAGTATTAAACATATGCTTAAATATCGACATACAGTTTACTTCCCTTACATAAAAACATTTACCGTTTTCTGTTTATTGCAACTCTATCTGCAGGACAGAATATATAGCAAGCTGTCAGTAATTTCTGTTATGTGTATGCATCTTATCCCTGATATGACTAAGCTCTTCGAAGGCAGAGACGTTTGCCTTGCTGATATGATCTATATCCTCAAGAAAAGGAAACAGACAAGTTCTTCCTTATTGAAAGTCAGCTGCATTTTCCTCATATTTATGGAAATCCCTGTCTATGATTAATACGTGTATTTTCTCTTGGAAACAGAACTCCTGGTGATTTAACAGTACTAAAACACCAACTTGAAGAAAGCCTTCATTAGATCGTCAATGATCCTGAGTGGTGCACTCTTGTATTTTGGGAATAAAAATTGGAAAAAAATTCTGATCTTGGATCAGTCAGTCATGCTTTATGAGTCACCACCCAAACTGGGTAGACATGTGTCATTTAATTTGCTATGCAAAGCCTCATGAATTAGGTGGAAATTTACAACTTGATGATTGTTTGATGATGAGATGAGTGGTAAGAAATGCCTCACTTCTTTTAGGTATTTTCAGTAATCTTTAAGACCTTTTAGATTAGCATCGGATCAAAATGTCCCAAAGGGCTTATTTGACCCAGCAATTTAATCTGGGTGAAATAATGATCTGTTAGTATATGTTCATTATGAATGCTAGATATCCTTTTCTTCATGCCGTATCTTGTTCAGGAAAAGCAATCTCTTCTTTTAGAAAACCTTGAGTTCTTGGGCTTTATGTCATAATTCAATTGATTCACATAGAAAAGAGTGAAATAATAAATGTACTTGGAATTTTTCTTTAAAAAATCCTTTTTTATACTGTTTCATAATTATGTGTTCTAGAATATATGGCTTCTTTTTTTTAAAATGTAAGGTTTAACCCTGGCTGGTGTGGCTCAGTTGGTTGGGCGTCATCCTGTGAACTGAAAGGTCACCAGTTCGATTCCTGATCAGTGTACATGCCTAGGTTTTGGGCTTCATCCCCATTAGGGGGCATACAGGAGGCAGCCAATCAATGTTTCTCTCTCTCTGTCTCTCTCTCTGTCTCTTCCCCTCTCTCTTCCTCCCTCTCTAAAATCAATGAAAACATATACATATATATTTTTAAATTTAGGGTTTAATATGATATTTTTATTTTATTTTCTTAACTTTATTTTTATTGTTGACACTATTACAGATGTCCCCATTTCCCCCTCCTTTGCCCACCTCCTTAATATGGTGTTTTATGACTCTGAGCTATATCTGGAAAACATTTATTTGTCTTAGAGATGGTTTCTAAAAAGGCCTTTGAAAATGGAAAACTTCCATTCCTTGTAAGATTGACATTGGAAAATTGCTTCCTTACCATTTATTCTCTGGGTAAGAGCTTTATCATGTGATTTTGTACAAGCAGTGTTGTGCCTCATCTATGATATCTGTCTTCTTTAGTCATGGATAAGGGATGCACCTAATCTTAGAATTTATTCACCTGATAGGGGATGGAAGAATCGCTACAGACTGCTCCATTTCCAGAAAGCAATCCTAGACAAGATTCTCATTTGTCAGATGCAGATATGCTTTAGACTGTTGAACTATATTGTCCTGAAAGCTTCACGGCCATAAGTTTTCCTTAGGGAGGTTTAGTTCCATCTTAAAAGATCCAAGATTAGTTGAAAACAACAAAAACATAACACTCAAATCCTGTAATAAAAGTTGAGTTGTTGTGGGTGTTGACTGGCACAGCTCAGATCAATAAGAAAGGCATTAGCTAATACCTAGATTTATTTTCTATAATAACTTGTCTTTTAGTACTATCAGTATTATTATTATATTTAGTTGTATTAACAAAGTGTCTACTTTGATTTGTGGAAAAAAAATTAGTGTCTAGGGAAATGGCTCTAGTTTCTATCTTAATAGTTTTCTTGAGAAATATACCATTTCATAAATAATTCAGTCATCATTGCTATTTTGGAGGTAACATATTCAACTGTAAGTAAAATATATGGGCAAATACATAATTCCTTGAGGACTGAGTTTAAACCCAATTTTTTAAATGGATAAAGTGGGCCAACAAGAGCACCTGGGATTCAATAGCATGTCTTGACAGCTTCTGTGTTAATTTGGTCTTCACCTTTGTGTATGTCCTGACAGGCGTGCTGAGACAAGCAAATAAGTAATTTGTTTATGGTACAGAGCAATGGATTGTATTCAAAACTCTGAAGACCTAAGGAGGACCTTTACCCTGGCAAGAATTGAAATTCACTGCACAATAGCCAGCAGGGGATGCGGTCTTATGCATCCCCTGAGTTTATAGTTCTCAACTCGGGTTGTGTATTAGAATCACCTAGGGACCTTTTTGAAAATATCAATACCTGGGCCCTGCCCAGAGAGATTCTGAGTGAATTGGTCTAAAGTGAGCCCTTGAAGTGAGCCTTTTTTTAAAAAAAACATATCTTTATTGATTTCAGAGAGAGGAAAGGAGAGGGAGAGAGAGATAGAAACACCAATGATGAGAGAGTCATTGATCGGCTGCCTCCTGCACGCCCCCGGCTGGGAATCGAGCCCGCAACCCAGGCATGTGCCCTAACCGGGAATCGAACCCCAATCGCCTGGATCCTAGATCGACGCTCAACAGCTGAGCCACACTTGGCCCGGCTGAAGTGAGCATTTTTAAAAAGTCGCTCAAATTTCTAATCTGCAGCCGGGAGAAGGAAACAGTGCACTATACAGCAATGAGCACATTACTCAGTGTGTGGAGGGAAGCTGATATTAATATGTTCTGATTACAACAACTAAGACAGAATCTACATGCGTTTTCATGCATTAGATGAAGCAGAGCCTTCTGTGCAAGGCTAGTGGTGGTGGTGGTGACTACGTGTCTGTTTGTTCTTTTTCTTAATGCTCAACCTTGGCTACAACTCTGCTTTTTTCTCTGGATGAGAGACTTATCAGGAATAAACTGGCAATGCACTTTACAGTCATTGCTTCTCACATCCTTGCAACATACCACCAGCAGAAAAACTGCCATCGAATGAATGAGCCAGTACTTGACGCAGTGCCTTTGGAGCTATGGACATGATGACTGGGCGTGCTACTTTGCCTGGGTGACATTATCTTAATCAGCACTCCCACTGCTTCCTCAGGGGACTTACTTTGTAACAGCTGTGGGTGACACTGTCCCTGCCCAGTGTCGGTGACTCAGGAGAGCCTCTCTGCAGAAACCTCCTGAGGGCATATTCCACCAAGCTAATACAAAGTGCATTTTGTAATGGGAAAGGAGACTTACTATTTGGCGTAAAAATTCTTCCGTAGCTCCTTGTTGCCTTCAGGTGCTACAAGGCCGTTTATTGCCCTGTCCTTCTTACCTGGCCAGGTTTAATGTCCCACATTTCTCTCACTACTCCCTCCACCCTTCCTTCACACAGACAAGGTTGAAATGGGGGGAAAAATTGCTCACTTCTTAGGGTTGTGAGTATCATTTTAGAATTCCTGAAAAGTACTTGGTTTAGTGCCTGGCATGTAATAAGACCTCCGTATAAGATTAAACACATGCACATACACAGAAATAAACAACAACAAATCTATTCCTGCCATCATGAAGCAGTTGTCTGCTTCGTCCCTCACATTCCGTTAGCATCATTTGCATGTTTCTATTATAAGGTTTATCACATTGTGTTGCAATGGATGGTTTGCCAGTCTGCCTAACAGCATAGGACTTGATGTACAATAGGTACGTAATTATTGTTTCATGAAATAAAATGCCACTGATTTTGGATTTATAAGGAGTGATAGTTTTTTTTTGGGGGGGGGGGGTCAGCCATCTAGTCTCTCTCACGTGTTCAGACCTCTCAAATATTTACTCAGTGAATGACTGAATAGTTTCCTTTATAACCAAGAACTGGTAAGAACTAAAAATGCAGTTTGCAAAGTGCTGCTAAGTGGCCCATAGATGATTGGAAACTTTGAACCTTAGCTTTCTAAAACCCTCCTCTATACAATTAATCTCTATATCTAAAATCTGAAGATTGGAAAATCAATGTAAGGACTCTTCCTTAGCACTGTGGTTGAAATTCAGTTACTAAATCTATTTCATCTAAAAGGAATGAATTATAAAGGCACATCTGTTTTGATTTTTCTCTTTTAACAGGGCCAATAGTGTAAGTAGGTCAGCACTGAATGTGGTTGCCAGAATTTGATATTATAGGTTTTATAGTATAGCTATTAGTTTTCCACCTGTGAAGACAGATATGTTAGAGGACGTTTAGTCATTTACACTGAATTTTCAAAGTCCAGCTTAGTAAATCAGAATAAATGATCATCTTCCGCTCAGTTGGCTGTGAGAAAATTGGTGAGTGTGCATCTAAGCCGTTCCCCTGGGAGCTTCTGTCTTCTAGAACAAATTCCCAACTCCCATGGCTTATGCCCTTGAGGACCAATTTAGTGAAAGGCTGGAGCTAAAGAGGTCCTGTTACAACATTCATTCAGTAAGTATTTATTAAACGTGTACCAGGTACAGGGCAATTTGATCGGTTCAAAAAAAAATGATTAATTTGGGGATTTTCAGCACTATGGCAAAAGGAGAGGTGAGCTCTGGGGGAGAAGGTGGCTTTATTTGGCACTTCTTACATTTCAGCACGTGATCACGGCTCATGCAGTTCACTGAGAGCACCACAAGCCCTGCTGATCCTTAGCCTTTTACACTATTTACTGTCTCCCTCCCTCCCTCCCTCCCTCCTTCCTTCCTTCCTTCCTTCCTTCCTTCCTTCCTTCCTTCCTTCCTTCCTTCCTTCCTTCCTTCCTTCCTTCCTTCCTTCCTTCCTTCCTTCCTTGTAGTTACATGTTTTTCCGTCTTCAGTCTTAGGCTCTAGATGGCCAACTGTATGAGTGTAGGAACCATGTATACATTGCTCTCCATTTTATAGACAGAAATTGCATACTAGTGTTACTCAGAATAGGGGATATATTCTGGTTCTAGATGTGCAGCTAGAAGCAGGGACTTTTGCTCTGAGTGCTTCTTTAACTTGAGACACAGATTTGTAGCATGAAAACAACGCTTAAGAAAGGGGATCAGCCAGACCCAAAAGGGAGTTAGGTGATGCATACAGTTGACACTCCAGGCAATGTTTGGTACATGATGATGATGGTGATGGGCAGAGGGAGATGAGAATGTTCTGAGAATCTATAGATTCTCCAAAATACTGGCTTAACCTTGTTAGATGGAGGAAAAATAACCAGGAGAGGACATGTTGTTTCATGGGCCTGACTGGCATAGTCCTGACTCTCACTGTGAGTGACTAGCCAACGCCAGGCCACCTGGATAACCATGGCTGAGGATGTGAACTGTATAATCACAGCAAAGGTCCTTCAGAGGCCAGGATGCTCCGTAAAAGAAACGCATCAATTTTAAAAATACCAGGTTTGAAACGAAACACATACTTGGATTTCAAATATAGCATTGACTCCTGAATGTACCCTGCTGTATATAATCAAGTTGCAGCAGCCTATTTTATATCTATATAGATATAGGATATATCTAGCAGCCAGCAACCACCTCAGGGGAGAGCCTATGACTGAAGGATGTCCTATTTTAAAAGAGTATTTGCTTTGGTAGGCCTTAGACACCTAGAAAAGTGTGTTCTAAGGAGCCTCTTACTTTAAGATAACATTTAATAAGTGGTTATTGAAGTTCCAAGAGGCAACTGGAATGCTAGGAAGGAAGATTGATAGCCTTCATATCAGAATTGGATCTAAAGGGTCTCAACTAATTGCTCCCACTGTGGAGTGGGATCAGGGGGATCAATGGGACCGGTGGGGCCAGGGCTCCAGAATTCTGGCCCAGCTCAGACTTGAGCCCAGTTTGCTGACAGAAGGCATCCACTGTGCCTGCGGAGACAGCCAGTGGTAAAGGGTGGAAAGATAAAGAGAGAGACTTCCCATTCGCAGACCAGAGTGCTGAGTCCATACTCAGGTACTTGCTCACAAGAGATGGACTGTTCCAGGGACAGAGGCTGCCGATTGGCAGCAGTCAGGTCAACACAACACTGTTACTATACTCGCCCTAAGGACCCAGGAGTGATTTCATTACTCAGAATTCATTCCTGTAATGGTTTTTGGTTTATTAAAATGTTTCCTACATTTCCGATATTTGAAATAATTTATATTGGGTTATGTAAGACAAAGAAATAAAATTATACTCTGATTACACAATAGTCCACAGACTGAAGAAACTACCACCCACAATTGTATGTAATGAGAATTTATCCCCCAAACATTACTCATCCACATTCAAAACATTAGTTTCTACGAAGAGAAGTTTATTTTTTCTTTTTAATCTTACTTTCTTGAAATGCTCAAGGCTTTCTCCAGCAATTAAAAATAAAGCATAAGAGTGACCTTGGCTTGAAAATTTTGATAATGGAAAAAGGTGCTAAGAGGTTCAACTATATTATTTGAAGGATATTAGCTGCAAATATTCTTCTGAAGCGCACGTAAAAACACATTCTGTACTTTTAAGTCAGTCACGTGGCATTGATGATGATTTTTAGCTTGTATTTACTCCAAAGTTTAAAAGAGAATCAAGAAAATATTTAATCTCTTCAGTTCTTTTTGTCCTGTGCCAAAATATATCTTGGAGTTTCAGGGAGTCAGATGTGCTGAATAAAAAGGAAAGATCAAAGATGATGTTTAGAATAGAGGAAATTTAAATAACCTCCAAAATAAACAAGTGGAATTTTTATATAGGGCACAACAACACAGTGACTCAGGAACACCCAGAACTGTGTGTCACCAAATATTCAAGTATCAGTGAGACCAGAAATGTCTCCATGGGCCCGGGCGGGCGTGACTCAGCAGTTGAGCATTGACCTAGGATCCCAGGAGATCCCTGTTCGATTCCCTTTCGGGGCACATGCCCGGGTTGCAGCCAGATCCTCAGTTGGGGGCATGCAGGAGGCAGCCGATCAATGACTCTCTCATCATTGATGTTTGTATTTAAAAAAAGAAAAGAAATGTTTCCATGGGAATGCTGTATACCTCCAAGCACCTGCCGCACTTCTTTCTTCTGCTTCAACAGAACTATCAGTGACAGACTTTCATGTGGTGAACTCTTTGGGATCTATCTTCTTGGCTAGAAATCTAAGTGACAGTGCACCAAGCCACCACTGACACAGGGAAATCTAGGTTGGGAGAGTGGGAGCTATTATTCATTGTTAAGACACACCCGGTCCTAGGACGCTATTTTTCTGTGCTGCTTAGCAACAAGTGCTTCTATCTTTTTTTGGGATATCCAACAAACCACACTGAAGTACGAACACACTGAGCTATGCTTATTGTACATAATTATTTGTCAGCATCAAATAATAATTTTCTAGGAAAATTGAGCAGTTATTTATTTATCTGAACCCTTAAATAAAGCAGTTTGTGTTTCTCTTACAGCATTCATTTTATTCCGCTCTGTATATATGTTTCTTCCATGAGATGCTTAACTAACTGGAGGTGAGCATCTGTGTAACTCACACTCGTGTTCTCCACGGTTTGGACGTCACCCTTTTAGCTCTTCCAGGCCCCAGAAATGGCAGCTTCACAGGCTGGCACAAAAGTAGGGCTGCAAAAGCGGGTCTACTGGGTACTGGAAGTGGGAGATGTCTGTTGTCTAGAGTAGTGGGGAGAAGATGTAACCTGAGGAAAAATGAGAATCATACGCACGAAAATGACCCAGAAAAGGACCTGCCTTATGTATCATCAGATTGGATGGCAATAAGTGTGAGGCTCCAGGCAAGAGGCTGAAGCAAGAGGTCTGGGGCCGAGGAGAGGTCATGGCACAGGATGTGGGATGAGGCAATGCTAGTAATTAGGACTGGTAACAAAGCAAAGATTCCAGGGCTCAAAATGATTGGATATTGAGATGAAGGAGCCAACTGGCTGATTTAAAGCTACAGGGTTAGGCCAGCCAAGGATAGTTTTTACTTATTGTAGGTATATAATGAATTTCTTTTGGATGAATCCAAGTAGTTAATTGTATATTCCACAAAGAGTGATAATAAGGCGACCTAACTCCACCCCTAAGCTCTTGACAGAGTGAAACAAAGATAGTTTGATAAGTGTGTTTCTCATCAAAAAGAAGGTTTTTTGGGTAATATTTAGCCTAGAAGCTATTTATATTGTACCCAAGGCTAAATTCATAAAAATCCCTTCTGCTGGAAAGTATTTGGCAGCTTTAAGAAGTATTTTATGAAACATATATTACAGGAGAGCTGCATCTTCTGAAATTACCCATATATGTATAGCCATATGGCAGATTGTATTTTCCAAAGATGGTCTTCACAATATATCCCATGTCACATGCAATTTCCACACTGTGAGGTTGACAAATCTTCCATCAGTTGGTAAGGCAGTCCTGTCTCCTCCCTTTGAAGTGGGAAGACCAAGGGAACAATTCATCATATGGATGTAATGCTTTTCATATTTGATGAAAGCTAGTTTCAAAATAAAAAATATTAGCCACAATTTATGCTTACAATATAAAATGTATTTCTAAAAATGCCTACTGAATATTAAAAAGCATTTTTTGCCTGTGAATTCTATTGAACATATTGCATTGTTGATAAAACACACAGACACAGAGACACACATACACAATCGTACGCAGAATTTTTTTCCAATACTTAACAAAGACAGTAACAAAATGCTATCTCTAGACACTAGTTTTTTCTAGAAATATAATTTGCTAATGTAGAAATGTCAGAACAAAGTGATCATTTGAAATGACAGCTTGTAATTCAATGTAGCACTAATTTGCGTATTTTAAAAACTTAATTACTCATTCAAAGGAAATCTCCAGTTTCCTGTGAGTGTCTTTCATATGAAGAAAAGTGAACATTTTCATTATAACCTCTTGGATTAAAAAAAAAAAAAGGAAGCATCTAACATTGATATTTTAATTGCGTTACATGCCTAAGTCTTCAGTGTGTCACATGTGATTGGCCAGGAAAAACAAAAATATCTTCAGATGGAAGAAGTGCTAATAAGGCCTGCTTAAAATATTCCCAAAACACTAGGTATTATGCATTCGAGACACTATTCTTTAAAAAGATTATCCATTTCAATTTGACTAAAATGACAACCCTAACCCTAACCCTCAATATAACCCTAACCCTAGGTCTAATCCTAACCCTAACCATATCCCTAACCCTAACCCTAAACCTAACCCTAACCCTAGGTCTAATCCTAACCCTAACCATATCCCTAACCCTAACCCTAAACCTAACCCTAACCCTAGGTCTAATCCTAACCCCAACTGTAACTGAAAGTGACTGCAAACTTCTAAAAAGAGTCATGATATAATCAAAATGACACTTGAGAAAGTTGATTAATGTGCTGCATGAGTGAAACAGATGAGCTGTGATTCTCAAGAGAGTGGGTTTAGAGGGGACAGGTGAAGGGCAGGGACGACCTTGTTGCTTCCTAGGAATCAGAAACTTTTCTCCTACATCCTTCCTTGGTCACTTCCCAACCTCCAAGGCAAACCAGTGGAAGAGTGCGGAAGGCTTGGAACTCTGAGAAGGCTTGGGCTAGGTTGCTGGAAGAGAAACTAAAAGACAGAACAAAGAAATATAGATTATAAAAAAAAGACTTGGCCCTGCCCGTGTGGCTCAGCAGTTGAGCATTGACCCAGGAACCAAGAGGTCACCTGTTGGATTCCCCATCAGGGCACCTGCCCGGGTTGTGGGCTCAATCCTCAGTAGGGGGCGTGCGGATGTCAGTTGATTGATGATGTTTCTCATCGATGTTTCTCTCTCTCTATTCCTCTTTCTTCCTCTCTCTCTAAAAATAAACAAAAACATATTTTAGAAAATTGAAAAAGAGACTTTGCAGAATGGATTTTTTATTTGGATGTGGTAACTATAATGAGGATTTAAGTTAAGAGCTCAAGGGAAGACTTATGGGGAAAATGGCATGTAAAAATGAGAGAGGAAGAAAAATTATGTTGAGCTACTTATTAGAAATAATTGCCTTTTGCACCTGAGTGATTAATTGTTTAGATTTCAAGAATCGATTCTGTAACGTTGATATTTTTGCATTCCAATGAACTCTGCTTTATCTTCATATCCTGGGGAGCTTCATATAATTTCTATACATATTTTTTTTACAGAGTTATGATATTTAAGTGACAAAATGAGTCATTTTCCACTGAAATATGAAGATGCTAGTTTGGAGCATACGACAATATTTTAAGGGCTGCTAATTTATTCATGGTAATGTTCTTTTTATATTAGTAAGTACATCATTTCTTTTCAAAATAGAATTGCTATATTAATGTCTAAAAAACCCTGTGAACTACTTTTAATAGACATATTTTTCTTAAGGATGTAGCTATCGATATATTGTGATTTGCTCGAAGACCTCATTTGCTGCCCTTGCTGCCTTGGATCTGTTCCGCTCTTCCAGGTGTTAGCCCTTCATCCCCTCATCTTTCTGATTATGTCCTTACTCAGTCCCTGGCACCCATGAGCCTTGACGACTGGCCCTAACCCCACTGTGGTCGCTTGGGGAAATACTGTGGGGGGTGTTGCAAAGACCCATTTCCCCCATATTCTTGTCTGGTGTGAAAAGCATGCTTTCCTTTGTTATCTTCGTTAACTTGAACTTTTGGGCATGTTTCTAATTCAAGTCAAAAGGAAGTTCATAAACACCCTCCACAGCCTGGTAGAAGCCTACTGAAGGCACTGCAATAAATAATATAGAAAGGTTTCCTTGTTAGCCTGGATTCCTGCTTTATAGCCATGAGTATTTTAAGACCCAAAGTTCGGGGGGGGGTGTGTGCTCTGTGGTGGGGCTCTGTTTAACTTTGCTCCCAATCAATGTTTCAGCCTTCAGGAAGTCTATCCCCCAAAGAAGTGCTTAGTCTCAAATGTCAAAACATTCTCCTTTTTGAAAGAACGGTTTCTTTTGTGTGCAAAAGGTCTTCCTCTGTCTCATTCAGTGTGTTCGTCTTAGCATTAAAAAATAAACAGAAGCGACATATCCTTAAAATAGCTACTGAACTGAGTCACCTGCGCATCCCTGAAGCTCTCTAAATGAATGAACTGTCAGCCATCACACAGAGGTGGGAATTAAAACGGCTGAACTTAAGGTATAAGAGACAATCCAGGGGCTTCTTCAGGGCAGGGTGTCCGCCCGAGTTCGCACAGCTGCTGTGTCTCCGCTTTCTCCCAGGAGATTAGAACATTCCCTTTGAAAAACAGGCTGTACGCTACGTTATTTAACCTCCAGGCGATCTGAAGTCTCCAAACCATCAGCCAATTAGAGCTGACACTCTTCTAGTTAGCTGCTGTGTTTGGAAGCAGAACCAGTACAAAGGGGAATTTTAAGAAAAAGACATGTTGCTTCGACTGGAGAAATGAACAAAGATTCATCATGCCTTTGTGGAATTGTGAGCTTTCATTAGTGGAACATTTTGGCTCAATGCAGTGCTTATTTATTAATTGCTTAAAAGTCGTTATGTTGGTTTCCAAACTGCCTGTCTAACTTACTGTAACAGAGGTGTTGCTGCCCCTCTGCCCCTGCCCCTTCCCTCTAAGGGCAGCCTTTTGTAAACCTCAGTAGCAATGAAAAGTTTGCTCTTCCTGCCTCTTTTCTTCCTGCAAACTTCTCTGTCACTGACTGGTTATAGCCAGTAGTGACTGAATGTGCCAAAGCCCCTTGACTCTGCTGGAGGCCCAAATAAATGCAATGGCCTTAGCCGGTTTGGCTTAGTGGTTAGAGTGTCGGCCTGAGGACTGAAGGGTCTTGGGTTCGATTCCTGCCAGGGGCGCATACCTGGGTTGCAGGCTGGATCCCCAGCCCTGGTGGGGACAAGTGCAGGAGGCAACCAATTGATGTGTCTCTTTCACATCGATGTTTCTCTCTCTCTCTCTCCCCCCTTCCACTCTCTCTCTGAAAAGCAATGGAAAAAATATCCTCAGGTGAAGATTAAAAAGAAAATAAATGCAGTGGAATAACCATCTCCCCCTTTACCCTGACCATCCTGCCCCTTCATCGGACTAATATTCCAGGTGAAGATTTTAATGCAAAGTTAGGGCGTTCTCAGAAAGAAAAGGCACTAGAGTTGAAGTTCTGCCTCACTGGGATGCAACCGTTACACTAACCCTTCAAGTGACTACACTGATCTGTTTCCTGGGAACCCTCCCACCTTTCCATGAAAATAGTCTTTCTGAGCTCTCAGTTTTAAGTAAGACCCTGGACTTCAATTGGATGAAGTTGATGTTCAGCTCTGTGCTGTCCATAGCTCCAGGCACATAACAGGCTTTATTTTACGAGGAAGGGTGCCCATGAATTCTACAATCCCTGTCCAATCTTCCCATGGCCCACCCTACCAGAGTCCTTGCTTGGTGACCTAGTTAGACGAGCACATCTCTTCAAGAGAAAATGAAATGTTTGTTTGCTTGTTGGTTTATTTTTGGACAATGTAGCCCGTGGAGAGATTTCTTCTCTTTTTGCAGGGTTGTCTTGCTCATTTCCTTTAGGGACAATGGGGCCATTTGATTGTGTTAAGAAACTCGGCTCTTTTCAGCTCCAAGATGCAGTGACATCCCACGAGCACATACTTTTTAAACGGATATTCTTTTTGTAACCCAGGGAATGCCTGCTGAGATGATTCGATGCTTTCGGTGAAGAATCTGAAGCGATAGAAAAGGAAGAGTTTGCCTATTTTATCTGCTGCCTTTATCTCTTACTGCGCTTGATCTCTCTCAGCCTCTACTTGGGACTGATGGATGCTTGTCTCCTGAACGTAGTTTTCATCTTTATAATTTGCGCTCATTTTGCATTAACCCTGCCCTCCACGTCCAAATCCTGCCACACATAGGCTCCCTCCTCCTTAGAAGATCTTCCCTTCCTCTTCATGCCTGTGATGATCTGATTTATCCCAAATTCTTTTTGGATTAGTCTACATGGGCTGCCATAAGAAATACCACAGTTTGCATGGCTTAAATAGCAGAAATTAGTTTTCTTACCGTTCTGGAGGCTCCAAGTCCCAGATCAAGGATTGGTAGGTTTTGGTTTCTCGTGAGAACTGTCTCTCCGGCTTGCATCCTCACATGGTGTTTCCCTTGTGCACACAAGAAGTGAGAGAGAATGAATTCTCTGGTGTCTCAGAAGAACACTAATGCTATCAAATCAGGGCCCCACCCTTATGACTTCATTTAAATTAATTACTTCCTTAAAGGCCCTACCTCCAATTCTAGCCACCCTGGGGCCTAAGGCTTTACTATATGAATTGGGGGGGGGGGGGGCATAAATATTCAGTTCATAACACATTCATTTTGCTTTGTGTTTGTAGTTAATATATATGTGTGCGTATAAATAAGTAGTTAATATATATGTTTGTGTATAAATATGTATATATATGTATGCCTATATTAAAGCACTATAAGCTCTTGCAAATGTGTCTGTCACACACATTTTTATACTTCACCTTTTGTAGGTACTGAAAATTCATGTTTTTTGAGTGATGAAATATATTCAAATACGAGCCATTCACATGCAAATTTTCACATTCACTTTCTAGCATACATTATTTAATTTAAAAATCCCCAATTCCAAGGCTGCTTTAAAATTCTGGAGGATTATTTAGGGGAAATAAATGTTAGAAAATCTCTGGCCTATCTTACTTGAAGGTTTAAAAATGTCAAGAATCTTCTCTTTTTCAAAGAAGATCTATTTTTGTTCACATCCTCTCTATGAAGGTGAGATAGTTTCTGTTAACTTTTTCCTTATAATTTTGGGTTTTAGTGCCTTTGGCAGAAAAATAATTCTCTGTGAAGTATTTTTGCTTTGTTATATACTAGCTCACATGCTTAGCTTTGATTTTTCTGCTTTGTCTTTTGATGTTTGAATCCAGTAATACCATAGATATATTCCAAATTGAAAGACTGAAAAATACTGAATGAAATACATAATACAGTGTTTATATTGATACTAAGTGTATACTTAGGACATTAGATTCATGCTCCCGGGCATTGTGAAAAGAACTCTTCTGAACTATTGTGAAATGCTTCCCACTTCTTTTCCAATGAAGGCAAGTTTTACTTCCTAATTTTTATTCAGCACCTACCTCTTCAGAAAGCAGTTTATCTTGACTCCACACAAGTTTTTCTCAATCTAAGTACATTTCATTTAAAGGTTTTTATTATGAAAATACATCATCATTAAAATGGTACTAGATGTTTCATTTAAAGACACTGTCTGCAAATACTGATTATAATGCTGTAAGCAACAAAATAAAAAAATAAAAACAATGCTGATAATTGCCATTTAAATTCTTTCAGAATTTTTAAAACTAGGAAAATATTTTGGGTAATATGTTAGGTCAAACCTAAGTTGATGGAATTATTTATCTAAGTAAATTTTTTCTTAGTTTGAGCAAAGCTCCCACACTCTATTTTATTTATTTCTTTTTAGAATTTGTGTTGCATCATTGTAGCAAATAATTTGTAGTGATTCCAGAATTTTATTTGAGACTATATTGATTATTGTTATAAATTCTGGTCGCTAATCAAAATTTTTTTATTTATTTACTGATTTTAGAGACAGAAGAGGGAGAGAGATTGAGAGAGAGAGAGAAAGGAAGATCAATTTGTTGTTCCACTTATTTATGCACTCATTGGTTGATTCTTGTATGTGCCCTGACTGGGGAGTGAACCCGAAACCTGAACTGTGCTCTAACCAACTGAGCTACCCAGTCAGGGCCTTGGTCTCTAAGTTTTAAAGGAACCAAATCTCAGAAGGCTTGCTTGAATCTACTGGTAGGATTAATATTAGCATTATTCAGTGAATTCATATTTGTTTCAAGAAAGATGACATTGTTTAATCATTGTTTCCACCCGTCAAGAATCACTAACATTTAATTTATATTTCACTACATGAAGGAAATTGATAGTAAATGAATGTAAATGATATAAATGTCAGGAAAATAGGATACAATTTTTCCATTAATGGGCATGTCTGTAATATATTTAATACTGCTATTTTGTGCTCATTATTGCTATTGATTTCTTTAAAATAGTTAAGATCACAAACTATTTAGTATTTAAATACTGAGAATAAAAAAGACAGATATAAATGTCACTATGAGTATGAGATATTAAGTGTGGAATTCTAATTACTGAACCTGATGGGAAGAGAAGTCTGATGGAGTAAAACTGTAATTATAATAAAACTGTTGATACTATAGGTAAATAACTTGTTCCTAAAATTAAAATGTCAAACCTCGTTAATTATATCTTAGCTAATAAAAACTGCAGTGATAAGGTTTACAGATTGGTAAAAAATTAATGAATGCTTTAATGAATTTTCTGGTAAATTATATGTCAGAAGTAACTTAAGGAGTCTGAAAATGTTTAGAAGTAATTATATTTACTGAGATATAAAATAACACTAGAAATAGTAAAGCTCCATTTCTATACAGGAAGCATTTAAAATATCTCATTAGAATGTATCTCATTGTCTAAAATAGCCTAGCACAATGTAGAATTTAATAAATAACTTGTATATATTAATATTAAAATTAGTCACTGTATGAAAACAAAGGTGGTATGTGTGTGTGTGAACTCTGAGGGCTACAGGCAGCATTTCAAAGCTGTTTCAATTTTTTAAAATGTATAGTAAAAACATTTAACATGAAGTCTATCCTTTTAACAAATTTTTAAGTATACAATATAGCATTATTAGCTATAGGGATGTTGTACAGCAGATTTCTGAAACTTATTTATCTTGTGTAACTGAAACTTTATAGCCATTGAATAGAAACTCCCAATTTCCTCTTCTCTTGGCCTCTTGAAACCACTGTTCTATTCTCTGCTCCTATGAGTTTGGCTCTTTGAGATACCCTCATGCAAGTGAAATCATACAGCACATAATCATGCTCCTGTGACTCTTATTTCTTATTTCATGATGTCTTCCAGGTTCATCCATGTTATTGCATAATGAAAGATTTCTTTCTTTTCAAAAGCTGACTAATATTTTATTCTATGTACACATCACATTAAAATAAACCCATTCATCTACTGATGGGCATTTAGGTTGTTTCTATATTTTGGGTATTGTGAAGAACAGAGCAATGAACATGGGAGCGCAAATGTCTCTTCAAGATCTGCATTTCAATTTTTTTTTTTTTATAAATACCTAGAAACGGGGTTGCTGGGTCATATGATACTTCTAGTTTTAAATATTTTGAGGAATTTCTATGTTGGTTTTTATAGTAGCTGCACCATTTTACATTCCCACCAACAGTGTATAAGGGTTTTAATTTTCCACATTCTCAACAACACATTATTTTTTGTTTTTTGATACTAACCATCCTAACAGATGTGAGATTATATCTCACTGTAGATTTCCCTCGTAATTAGTAATATTGAGCACCTTCTCATGAACCTGTTGGTTATTTGTATGTCTTCTTTGGAAAAAATGTCTCTTCAAGTCTTTTGCCCCTTTCAATTAATTAATTAATTAATTAATTACTTTTTGTTTAAAATATTACAGAGGTCCTTTTTTCTCCCCAGTGACCCGTTCCACCCTGTCCCATCCCCCTCCCCGGTCCCTCTCCCAACCATTGTCCGTGTCCTTGGGTTGTACATATGTGCATATAAGTTCTTTGGTTACTCTCTCCCCCTCCACCCACCCGCCCTCCTCCATCCCTCTGACATTCGTCAGTCTCATCTATGCTTCCATGTCATTGAATCTATTCTATTCATCAGTCTATTAAGTTCTTTAGATTCTATTCTTTTGCCCATTTTTAAAGCTGGTTATTTGATTTGTTTTTACAGTTGAGTTGTAGGAGTTCCTTGCATATTTTGGATATTAACTCATTATATACATGGTTTGCAAACATTTTCTCCCACTCCATAGGTTACCTTTTCACCCTGTTAACTGTTTCCTTTGCTGTGCAGAAGTTTTTTAGTTTTATGTAGTTTTACTTGTTTACTTTTTGCTTTTGTTGACTGTGCTTTTGATGCTATAGTCAATAAATCATTGCCAAGACCAGCGTCATTAAGCTTTTTCCTATGTTTTGTTCTAGGAATTTTATGGTTTCAGGTTTTACATTTTAAGTCTTTAATCCATTTTAAGTTGATTTTTGTGTGTGGTATAAGATAAGGATCCGATATCATTCTTTTGCATGTGGATATCTAGTTTCCCAGTATTATTTGTTGAAGAGATACCCTTTCCCTTTTGTGTATTCTTGAGATCCTTATCAAAGATCAGTTGACTTTATATGTGTGAGTTTATTTCTGAGCTTTCTATTCTGTTCCACTGGCCTATATGTCTGTCTTTATGCCTATACCATAATGTTTTGAGTATTATAGCTTTGTAACATATTTTGAAATCAGGAACTGTGAGGCCTCCAGCTTTTTTCTTCTTTCTTAAGATTGTTTTGGCTATTTAAGGTTGTTTGTGGTTCCTTCTGAACTTTCTCTATTTCTGTAAAAAATGCAATTGGGATTTTGATTGGAATTGCAATGAATTTGTAGATCATTTTGGGTAGCATGGGCATTTAAACAATAGTAAGTCTTCCAATATGGGACACGGTGTGTCTTTATATTTGTTTGTACCGTCTTTCATCAATGTTTTTAATGTACAAGTCTTTAGCCTTCTTGATTAAGTTCATACCTAAGTATTTTATGAACTTTTAAAAATATGAGCTGTTGGTCTCAGCAGGAGAATGGCATATGTGGCAGTGTTCCAATATAACACTTTGCAAACACTGGGGAGGGGTTGACAGGAAAGGGGAGATAGTATCTTATCATCTAGTTAAATGCCTTTTTGGAGTGGGGGTGGGAGAGAATTAAAGGGTGTTTGGGGAAAAAGAAGATAAGAAGTAAAGCTGGCTTCCACTCTCATTTTTTACTGAGACAAAGACGTGCCCTTTTCTAGTGGTCAAAGGAATCTCAAGGAAGGCATCTGAGCTTCAGTAGTATGGTCCATGTCTCACCTGAGAGAACTGGTGTTTGGGAAGGGTACAAAAGTAGAAGGAGATGTGGGTGAATGCTAGAGCTGAACTGGAGTGGCAATGGGGTTAAGTCAGCAAACCGTTTAGTGAGGGGGCCTACTGAGAACTTGTAGAGAAGACCCTGGGGGCATTTATAGCTGTGAAGGTGCAACAGCTGCAGTTAATAGTGCACCTTTGGTGTCTTTCTGTAATTTCTCTTTCTATCCGTTCCCGTACGAGCTAGAAGCAAATAAGCAAAGGAGAGGGGAAGCGTGAAAGAGAGCCCACTGGTCTCCATTTCAAGTTCCCTCCCATCGAGGGGAAGGCCAAGATGAATACAGAACTGAATGCAAGATTGAGATTTTAAAATCTACTAGACTAGACTAAAATTCTTAACATTTAAAAATGACTGGGAAGCTATAGGACTGTCCAAGATGTCATTAAAAGATGGGAAAAACAAATTTTACAGAGAATGTTTGAAGGCAGCGAACAGAGAAAAATAAAACGACATCATCTTTGTATCCCACTGAGCTCAAGGGCCCTTCAGTAGGCCGGTTTTATGCACATATAGAAAGCTGAGTTACACTATTGATTTCACAATTTTGCTTTGCTTTTCAAAATTTAACTGTGGTGTCAAAAATATTTTTCTATATTATTAAAAACTCCCTATCTTTCTTTATTGTTAATGTGTGTTTGTGTTTTGAGGTGGTTCAGACATAAATCATAAACTCACAGAGCAGAAAGGTAATTTTACTCATCTTACTGCTAAAACTCGAAGAGCAGGAAACTTGATCCCCCGACTCCAGTCCTGAATTTAGCTTTTAAGGGAGGAGGAGAGGAAGAAGCTTGTGTGTGTTTGTGGGTGCGTGTGTGTCCCTCTTTATCTGTCCTAGTGTTGTTTATGTTAGCACACTAAAATAAGATGTTTCGCATAAAGTAAAAGGAATTAAGCACAACATTAAAAGACAATGTGATCTGCTTTATAGACCATACTATCTTTAACTGGTTCTCTCATTTTTATTATTTTAAATAAAGCTGTGTATGAACATTTTTGTGTCAAAACTTTTCTTCATTTTGGATTGTTTTCTCAGGATGGAGTTCTAGAAATTGCACGAATAGGCAGAATACCTTTTTAAAATGCTGATTATGTGTAACAAATATCCTCTTAGAAAATCTGGGTATAAAAGAAAATGCAGAAGACAGCAAAAGCCATGTTAATGTCATCAGCTAGAGAGTTATTACCACTGTTTTCTTCCATGCTCAACTATTTTACAAAGTGAAATCATGACGTATAGTAATATGTGTGTACTACTTCTCTCCAATTAATATTATATCACGAGAATTTTCCATATTCAATCGTTTTTTGAAAATTTTACTATAAAGACTAAATATTTTACTGAATTGATTTATAAAAATTTAGTTTTCTTTCCTTTATCATGGGTATTTAGATTTTTTCAGATTGTTTTGGGATTATAATACAGTATTGAACATTCACAAATAAAACTTTTCTACATATATCTCTGATTTTTCCTTTAAGCTGTGTTCCTAGAAATGGAATTCCTACATCAAAAGTTAGGAGTTAGGGCTATTTTGCTAAATTGTTTTCAAGAAAGTGAGTACCAATTTTTCAGTCCTACCAGCAATTTATGAGAGGCATCCATTTTCAGTATTTTCTTGTTTATAGTCCACTTGGCGTTGAGAGTTACCATGAAAAATTTTTGCAAATTTCACAAGGAAAACTGATACCATTTTAATTTTCATTTCTTTGATTATTAATGAGGTTGAACTTTTAATTTTATGTTTATTAGCCATTTGTGTTTCCTCCTGTGTGTTCTCTGTCCATGTTTTTTTGCTCATTTAGCTATTTGATGCATTTGCATTTTAAAAGAGGAACTCATTAGCACAAATAAATCTCTAATTAGTGAACTTACATCGGAAATACTTTCTAAGCAGGCGGGGGCTTCCTTGCTCTTGTCTACTCTTTTAAAAAATATATTCAATAAAAAAATATCAAGCATCTACTTGGTATAGAAACTGTGCACTGTTGGAAATAAATTGAAAAAACAAAAAATTTCTGGCCCTTAAGGAGGAGGTTATTGTATGACTTGAGTTTAAAATGATTGAGTCTATTGCTCGTAAAAGTTCACTGGTTTCTCACTAAGAAATTCTAAAAATGAATTAAAGTAGCCTGTGATGTTCTTTGCACTTGACATAGTTGTAATCGTATTCTACAGTATTTTGTATCTTTTTTTTACTTTACATTATAGCTTTTGTAAGTAGAAGTCTTCGTTCTAATGACTGGATCTTGCTACAATTTATTTAGTTATACTCATATTTTGGGGCATTTAGATTTTTCCCTTTTTTCAGTATAATTTCTATTGTATGTTTCTTGGTAACTTCCCCCCCCCCCCCCCCCACTTAGTGTATTGTGGGCATAAATACTCAACTACTTACATTTTAAATATGAAAAAGATAATTAATTTAAGGAGTGACAAAGTGTTTTTTTGGGAAATCATGCCACTTTTTGTAGGTGATGATTTTGTGGGTGGTTTCCGTGTGGACCCAAGTCACACCACATTAGTTACTACTTGTGTCACATTGGAGAGAGCAGTAGGCTCAGGGATAGGAGACCTGGCTCATACTTCACTTTGCGGTCTTTGCTAAATTATGCTTTCAGAGTCTCCGTTTTTTTAATCTCTAATGTATGGCTTCTAAAACCTGCACCACCCAATATTGTTATGAGGATTCAAAAAAATAGCATACAGTGCCTACGACAAGATGTGCTCCAAATTGGCTCCAGTTAATGTTTGAAGCCCCTTTCATGTTCAGAGCCAGCGTTGGCCGGTCAGCTCTTTCTCACGAAGCCATCTCTCTGCTTCTGGCCATGTTGCCTCCCTCTTTTTCACATAAAGATCCATGTGATTATTTGGGGATCACTATGATAACCCAGGATAACCTCCTCATTTTAAAGTCAGCTGATTGGCAATCAATTCCACCTACAAACTTAATTGGCCATTACTGTGTAACATAACATATTTTTGGGTTTGGAGATAGTATGTGGACATATTTGATGGGCCATTATTTTGTCTACAGCAGCCTATCCTCTGGCTCCCAAAGATTCAGGCCTGTTCCACATGCAAAATATATTCACTCCATCCCCAAAATGCCAAAACATCCAGTCCAAAAATCTCATCTTAATCTCATCAGCTCAAAAGTCTCAAGTCTCATTAAATCGAGTATGAGTAAGACTCTGCACATAATCCAAGTGGGGCACAATTTCTTTTTATCTGTGAACTCTGTGGACAAAAAAGGGGCACTGAGATAAATCTAACAAAAAGTAGCCTCACAGGGTGATCTGATCATAAATTCCTAACTGGGCAGGCCCTGGCGGGTAATCATGCCCCGGGCTCAGAAAAGGTTAATCTTCCCTTTAAGCAAGCCCTGTCCATTGTTCCTGTGCACCTAGGTTAAAGTACTTTTGAAATGCCAGAAGTAATCCTTTCTTTCAGGCACCCTGAAGGTGTAAGCACCCTTAAGGGAGCACATAATCTTGTTAACTCTCCTGGACCTTGCTTTCTTCCACTTTTATGTAATCTTCTTCATGACCCTTCCTTAGCTCCAAATGTGTAAAAGAAACTGCGAAATTTTGTGTCATTCTCAGAAACTTTGAGATCTTGCTTCCTGGCAATGGAGTCAGTTTGGCTCAACTAACCTCGTAAAAATTCTCCACAGGTTTGGGCATTCTTATGTGGGCAGGCGTAGAATACCAGTTGTAGAAGTTCAGTTCAAAAGAGGAGAAAAAAAGGAGTCATGGAATAAGGTAACCACTAAAAATCCACATTTTCCTGCTGTGAGCACCCTGCCCAGGTGACCAGGTGAACCAGGGTAATAAGGCTGACCTGTGCCACAAATTCACCTTCTTGCCCTCTCCTGACTGTGTCCTAGTGACATTCAAATGAACCAACGCAATCCCCTCAGGCCTTTTCTTGTGTACCCCACCCTGACACCCAATAAAAACACATGCCCCTGGGGCCTCACTCTCTCTCGGCTCCCCACCTGCTTGGATGAGTTCCCTCCCTTGGTGCTCCTTCCACGTTGCCTCCTTCTCTGTGTGTAGTGACTCTTTCTCTGGGACCTGAAAGTACAATACATTTTGTTTTTTCTGGACCTCTCTTCTGTTTTCTGTTGTGGCTACACCTAATCGTCTCATAAAAGAACACAGAACACACAGGTCCCAAGCAATTTCAAAATCCCCTGTGGCCCTCCATTCTGCCCGCTGGGTGTCACACTCCACCCTGGGAGTCATCCTTTCCTCTTCATGGAGCACATGTGTTTAGCTGAGTAGTTGCAGCAGTTTGTTTCTTGCCTATAGAGCTTCGGGGATCTGGCAGCTTTCTTGCATTTTGTACTCTTTTAGTCCAAACTTGCAATGTTACTGCTGGTATAAAATTCTCAAGAACCAAACCAGATCACGATTTTAGCCCAGTGAGACCCATGTGGGACATCTAGCCTGCAGGGCTGTGAGATAATACATTGGTGTTGATGTAAGCCACTAAGTCTGTTAAATTATTATAACAGCAGCTTAAATCTATTATAATTGGATTTAGCAATAGTGAAGCCATTGGTGATACTGATAAAAGTTGTTTCAGGGTAGTGAGAAGTGGAAGCCTGTTTAGAAGGAATTCAAAGGAGAAATGAACAAGAACAATTGGAGAGTGCATAGAAACAGATCATATGTTTTTCCATACTCTATGCTTTCTTACCTTGACCACAGCTCATTATCTTCCTTGACTTCCTATCCTAATTCCACCCTGTTTTTCTGGTTAATTCCTATAATTAAACTTTCCCTTACTCTCTTGTCTGGATTGGCACTTTCTCCTTTGGGTTCTTATCACCCAGACACTTAATACATCTGAGCTACCCAGCCAGGGACCCCACCAAACTCCTTTGTATGCTCAGCACTGAGCAGGGTGCTTAACTGGAATAGATATCAATAAATGCTTATTGAATTGATTATTTTGGGGGTTCTTGCACATTGATAAATTAAGCAATTATAAAGTATGCCCTATTATGCTATAAAATTTATTACTTCTATTCTTTAGGTACAGTTCAACAGTTAGGCTTCTATCCAAATATTTGGTAAGGTAAGCAGAAAAATTAACCAATGGAACAAATACCTATCAAATTTCAATCAAAGTCTAGCTTCAGCACACAAAATCTATTTACTTAGCTGAAAGCTCTTTCCTAGAGAAATATTTGTAGATCATTATCTTAAGTTTCAAAAGTAAATTTCCAAGTAAGTTCTAAGTTATGGCTCTCCTTGGAAATGAAAACACGCACATACATAGTTATACAACTGAACCTGAAGCTATTTAAATTTCAGAAAAGAGGAAGCTAGAAAATATAGCGCTATAAACGTTTGAAAGCTTAAATACACCTGCATTGAAAGCTTAAATACACACAGACATAGGGACCAGAAACTTAAACCAATTTCAATAATCAGGACACAAATCTTACCCAACTAAATGGAAAACATGATTTAAGTTTTAAGGTGTTGTAGAATTTTACTTCCTTAACCTTAATTTACTTTTAAAGTTTCTCACGTGCTCCTATGAATTTCCTATACTTCCTCTTGGCAGCTTACCCCTTCAGTAGACAAAATATCCTGTTGCTTCAGAAACTATATTGTTCAGTTAATTTTTCCTGCCCTCTCACCAAGCACCAATTCCGATACTTTGTCTTTTATTATCTGATAGGCACTGAAATTTGCTTTGAGTACACAGCACCATCTTACAAAATTAGAAGTCTTTCATCTTGCAACTACACCCATTTGAAACAACCTGGAACAAGAAAGAAAACAAGTAGTGTTTTTGAGCAGCCAGGAACACTGTCACAAAGGCCAGCCTCTACGACACAGAAATACTCTTTGGAGACTGCCACAGGCCCTCACTGAAACTCTGCTTACTTTGACATAGTTTATTTATCAATATATCCTGAGGACATTAATGCCTGATTATTCATGATTATTCATGATGTGTTGATCTTGAGATGTAAGTACAAGTTAACTTGTGTTCTGTAAATGTGAATAAGTTGGAACAGGAAGTGGGCAGTTCATCATTGGAAGAGTTCCATCTAAAAGAGATGAAATAGAAAAAGTTTCAGCCCTTGAGGAAAGGCCTTCGTTAGTTTACAAAATAAATTTTGTGGAACATGTCATTTACTAATATTATTAAGCAGAACAAATTTTTCAATTCATCCACTGGTAGTCTCTTGAAATTTTAAATTCACTGTACTTTTAAAGTTAAATGCTTTTGAACAACAGTTTGGAGATAACTAAAGAAATCCTAGGGCATCATGAAACCTACTAGAGTCCATAGGATGCAATGGCTATAGAAAAATCTGACTGATGAGTCAAAATTAGCTTAGTTGACTATGAATTCAGATAGGTTGGATTCAGATCATTACTCTACCACTGATGAGCTGTGTGAACTTTGTTAAACTACATAACTTTACTCTGTCTCCATTTCCTCATTTGTGAAAAGGGGACAATAAATATAGCTACTTCTTGCTGTGGGACACAGTAAGATACAATGAATTTTAGTTGTTATACCTATTTCTGCATATTTTTAATTTCAACATTAGAAAAACATCCATTAGATGCATAGAATGAAAGCAGAGACAATTACAAAATCTTAGCATTGGAAGAAAACTTAAAAAGTATTCAGTGAAGGGAGTTTAGAAACTATTAAATCTAACTTTCACCTAATGTAAAAATCTCTTCAAATTTCCTGGTAGTCAATTGACATCTGCATGGAAAATTCATGGAAAGACTCGTTCAGGAGTAATTTGTGGCATGGCTCTGCTGACTCCATTCGTTTACCTTAGTCATCCTTTTAGATTAATAGAGAAGAAAAATACCTACTCTTTATGGAATGCAGACAGTGTTTCAAATAATGTACTACACACATTACATGCCTTCTTGATAATCCTTATAATAACCTTACATAATTGATATTCTTAACTCTGTTTTAGAGATTAAAAAGTGAGGCACAAAGATTTTTCTGAGGTCATACAGTTAATGTTTAAAAATGATGAAGTGTTCTTATCAGTAATAGCACTTTAAAATATTTGAAAATATGTATCAGTTTTCTCTAAGCTCTCTCTTTCCCACAGTAAGCAATTCCTCAGCTATTTGCTATTCCTAATATGATATGAGAAATGCATTTCCTATTTGTTGCCCTTCCATGAATACTTTAAACATTTTTAAATATTGCTTTTAAGTATGAAACCTAGGTTTGAATACTCTGATTTAGATATTATTCCATTATACAGCTTAAGACTTTTTTTGGAGCTCTATTAAAATGTTGACTAATGTTCAACAAGAGATCAACTAAGGCTTCTAGAATTTTTCTCCTTCTTAGTGAAAATGCTACCAAGCCTGGTCTCTGTCCTCTTGTGCAGGGTGTTTGTTTGTTAATTAGTTATTTTTTTTACTCATAGCTTGTCTGCTAATTTTATTTTATGCATTTCATCTCAGTGTTCTGCCTTGTCAAGATCATTTTTAATCTTAATTCTGTCATCCAACACATTAGCTCTGCCTTTCAACTTAGTGTTATTTGCAAATTTGATAAACATCCTTACAGGCCTTCATCAGGCTGTTGATAAAAATATTGAACAGGAAAAGGGCAAAGATATAATTCTGTAGCATGCAACCAGAGATATTTTAGTTAATAATGCTCCCTCTAAATGAATAAAGGTCAAGCAATAAAAAATCTGTAGAGTATTTAATAGTTTCAAAACCCTGTCTTATTCTCTAATACATTATTGTGATCTACCTTAGTCATCACACTACCTGACTAGGTAGACAGAGAAGTTGGATTCAAGAACAAGAGAAGGGGGGTCAGCAATTGCCCTTTATGTGCTGAGATTTTAGGAGCTTTGGAAACACTGCTTCTTCTTCCCACCTGCAACCTCCGTTGGTTCACTGCCATGATGAACTCAAAGGAACTTTGTTAGTGACTTAAATAAAACAGGAATTTGTGTACTATTAAAATGCCAATCTTACGATGTTTTTTCACCATACTAAATGTTTTACTTATTATTTTCTTTACTCTCTATCGCACCAGAATGTAAGCTCCATAGGGCAGGAATGTATATAGGTCACCCTTCCTGCTATTCTGACCCCAAATGTAGGGTCAGGTGCTTATCCCATTTTCTCCAACTTCCTTAAGGCTTTTCTCATGGCCCTGGTCTAAGGCTGACTCTGTAGTCTAGCCCCAGTTCAAGTTTATCTTCCAATGACCAGTCTAATCCTACAGCTTTTCTAAACTGAAAGACAGCGTGCCTGAGGCAGGGGCCCCAGATGCTGAAAGCCTGCCTTCAGTTCCGTTGTTGCTCATCTGAATTCTTTGTTGCTTAGATTCCTTAACAGGGTCCCGCACCTTGTTTGCTTGCTGTCTCAATGTGCTGCTTGCCTGTAGCTTCACTGAAGATGGCTGGAGCTCCCAGGCCCAAAGGAAGAAAGCTCTGGGCTCAGTTGAGTCTGAACAAGCCCTCCTCCCTCTCATTACCTGCACTGTCTTGTATTCTGCAGTAATCCCAGGGTGTTCCAGGCAGGGAAACGTGGGGAGAGAACACAAGGTCACCGACAGCTGGCAGGTAAGAATCGAAAGTCAACTGTGCCTACCCCTTGGTTTTGCACAGAAGGTTCTACTTATATTGTTACCGAAATAGTTTGTATATATACTTTTCAGATGTGATTAGAAAATAAAATAGATGTGAAACACCAGAATGATTTCTTTCTTTTATTAAGCTGGAGAAAGAGAAGTGACCTAATTCTTATTTTTTCCAGCTCCGTGATGGATTATGTCCATCTATTTTTCTCCCCCACAGGAATAACACTACAGGAAAGGGCCTTACTCTGTAGCCTGAGCTTTATATTTTAAACATAAAGGAGACTTTCCCGACAATGAGTAGTTAGCTATGGAATTTGTTTCTTATGAGGCTGAGACCTCCATCTGGTTGGGTATGTTGACGCATTTTCTCTGAAGGGGGCAGGAGGGGTGTGGGTATATGTAGGGTAAAGGAGGGGAAATGGGGACGTCAGGAATAGTGTCAACAATTCAAAAAAAATAACCACGTCAGGAATAGTGTCAACAATTCAAAAAAAATAACCACGTCAGGAATAGTGTCAACAATTCAAAAAAACAAACAAACCTGTCAAAGATTTTTATCCCTAAGAATTCAAGATTAACTTTTTTGGGGAAAAAAAAGAACTATGATGTCTTCTTGCTTTCCTAACATATTTAATGTAGGATAATATGAAATTTAATTTATTGGGGGAGTGCATTTAAAAATAACTTCAAAAATGAATGTTCAGTTACTCCTGGAGTATAGGAACACTGATATTTGAATTTTGAAAAGATTAAACATGGTTTACTAAAGTGTTTTTCTGGGTTTGCCATAGGTGAAGTTGTTATTTATTCAGTTATGCTTTATATTTCTAAACTGAATTTGAATTTAGAATTAATAATTTTTCATGTGAAAGTATTTTGGTTTGACAATGTTGACAGTAATGACCTAATGCTAGCCATCTTTGCCCATGAGTGGAAAGAAAGCATCATAGGCCCATTAACTAATTATAATTACTTAACTAGTCCAATAATATATAACAGTAATAGAAATAAAAGAAACTCATGACTGATTATATGACATGGTTTTCTGAAACATTTGATAGAGTCAGAGGATAACTGAAGTAGAAATATGTAATAATGGGTAAGGAAAGAAGATGAAATTCAAAGTGACCTCAGGGTTACTTTAGACATCTACATAAATATCAAAGTATTGAAATTCTGTAAGACTCACACATGGCACCTGCATGAAAACTATTATGTCAAAAATAAGTGCAAAATGTTGAAAATGTGAACTTTGAATCTTGACGGAAAATGTTAAATGTTAAAGACTGATAACAAAAGAAAGGGCTTGATGATAGTAGGTTAAATACTAATAACCACATTAACCTCCACTACAAAATCTGGATGCCTTTCAAACTGGAAGATGACTAATATATTCACAATCTTAATTCTCTTTGAAATTAGATTTGTACAAATGAAAAAATAATTTAATTTTTACCAACAATAGTGTTTTAATGCTTTGATTAACACATTGAAAGAATACTAAAATAATGCTAAAGAGATTATGTCAGATGCTGGTATTTTTATAACAATTTAGACAATAAGACTTAATCTTCAGGTCAGGTGGTACTTAATTATATAAAGGAATGCAAAAGGCCCAGATCTAGAATAGGTTACAAAGTTAGGGATTTTACTGGAATTATATGTCCCCTTCTTCCTAGCTTTGTTTTAAAAAGGAAAGTGATTCAGGAAACTGTCAGTCAGGACATGTAGAATAAACTAACTATTCCTAAAGAATAGATATGAAAGTATGAGAAATCTCTTAGGTACTATACAAATGTAAAAATAAAAAAAAAAATCTTTAAAGAGTTTCACAATTCCAGGCAGCTCTGGTGAGTTGCAGATAGAAGTCACAGCTGATATGTGACTATAGTTCGTGTCACTGTGGGAATTATTTTCCTTTTATTTCCTTTTCTGACAATCTTCTGCTTATTTACTGAGTCTTTCTTCAATCATTTCCCAGGTCCCAATATGATTATATGTAGCCCATGTTTTATTTTACTCAATATGATTGGACTTTATTTAATATTTGGGTAGATCCACATATTCCCACCATATTTTATTTTTTTTAGTACCAGTAGCCAATTGAGAAGATGTGGCATATACTTTGGAATAAGGTGTCCTGGCAATGTATAAGATTAGATAATTTCAGGGATAAAATTGTAGGGGTTCCTACCTCATGTATTTGAAAAATGAATGATTTGGGTGAGGGACTTACACTGAGAAGTCATCCCCTATCATTGAATAATTATCTTATTAGTTCATGTTTCAATATACTAAGTGAGATGGAGTAATGGTTCCTATTTATGAGGGACTACCACATATGTGGGCATATTTTCAGCTCTTCTGTAGAGAACAATCTGTAGAGCATAAGGCCAGTGGATAACTGAGGAGTGGAATAGAAGATGTAAAGATGGGACTAGGTACAGACTTCTGTGTTTACTCTATATAACCGCGAATATCTGAGACAATTTTGTAGAGATTAATAATAAGGCAGAATAGCTAACCCTGAGCTGCCCAAGGAGGGACTGGATGGGACTGTTACCAAGTGAAAGAAAACAAATTCATAAACTCCAGATTAAACGTAATTGAAAACAAGGTGAAAGGTTCAGCATTTTTTCTGGAGGGCTTTTTCGCAGGAAGAATCTGGGAAAATTTAAAAAACTTTCCCCCCAAACTTCTGTAAGGTTAAAGAGAGAAATGTGGGGGGCGGTGGTGAGCGTAGTTGGGCTGAGATGGGGAGGAAAATGGGCCTGAGATTCCTAGCTACCCAAGTTTAGGTGGCAGCAGGGAACTGTTTTTACAAGGCTTCCTTTGAAGGAGCGAGTTCATGGAGAGCGAGTAAACATCCTTCAGGATTTGCTTTCGACTCTTGGAAAAAAAGTGGAAGGCAGATTAAGAGTTTTGATATGGCTTTTTTTTTTTTCCTTTTAAATAAAAACTTGGGAGAACATCATAACTTTCCACAACTTTACATGTCTCTTGGCTAAATTGAACTCTCATTTTATTTCCAGGATTCAAAGAAAACAATGACTAGCAAAAAAAAAAAAAAAAAAAAGATTGCCAGTTTTTCATTTAGAAATTATTTATTCACAGAAAAAAGAGAGCAAGAAAAGTCGTTTAAAAAATATTTTTTTATATCTTTATTGATTTCAAAGAGAGGAAAGGAGAGGGGGAGAGAGATAGAAACATCAATGAGGAGAGAGTCATTGGAGATCGAGCCCACAACCCGGTCATGTGCCCTGACCTGGAATCGAACCTCCATCTCCTGGATCCCAGGTCAATGCTCAATAGCTGAGCCACGCCTGGCCAGGCAGTCTTTTTCAAAAACAGTATCTAATGAAGAATTCAGATGATGTTTTCCAAGAGAAGGTCGTACCTTTCAATGCCCCCGCAATCATCAGGAGGCCCTCCCAGGGCGAGCCCGTTTACACCAGCAGCCACTCTGCTCTTCCTCAGCGCACACTCCACCTCCTGGGCCTCCCGAGGCAGCGGAAATTGTGTGCAGGGCCATTGTATGAGCTCCACCTTGGGCTTTCAGTTCAGTTATTTTTACTTCATTCCACAAAATTTCAGAACGTGGATGACGAGCACTCCAGTCTTTTAACTTTCCTGAGGAGTAAGTAGGTTGAAATGGACACTATTTATACAAATCAAATGAAGTCTTACAGCGCTGTACTAAAAAACTCACCAGTAGGGACAGAATTTAAGAAGCTCTACTAAGCCCATTTGACCACAGAATTCTCTTGAGAAAACCAGACTCATGCTAAAAGGCTGGGTAGAGTTGTGTGCAACATAAGAAGCCCCGGCTCCTTCACTGAACACAGTACCTCTCCCCTGAAATCGAGGAGAGGGCTTCATTCTAGAAAGGAACCCAATTTTGGTCCTAAGAGCTTGTATTTGAATAAGCAAGTTAAAATTATTTATAATCACTCTCTCCCCAGTCTAGTATTTCACATGATAACTGTAGCTTTTTGTTTTTGTTTTCACTTCTAGTGTAGTTGTGCATTTTTGCACACATTAAATAAAATGCAAAATCATAAAACTGTCTATTTTCTGCTTTCTTTGCTCCCTTCTTTCTTGGTGCTTATGGCTTCCTGTGGTTAAGTGGCAATTAGGGATTAAAGAAGGTGATAGAATTAGTGCAGTCAGATTTGACTCTCCACCTGGCTTGAGTGCAGATCAAAGACGCTGAGTGTCAGGACGTTAGAAAGCAATTAGAAACCGCTGCCTCCCACAGGAGTTTTTGCCCAGGTTCTGCATGTATATTACCAAGAACTCATCACCTTTTGTCTTCCTCTTGTCCCCATCCTAGCTCAACCTCTTCCCAAATGCTGAGTGGGAAGAGTTTTTTATTTAGTCTTTCACATTGGCTTGGAAGCCCATTCTGATGGGCAGTTCTGCTGCCGCCTGCAGGAGGGTTGAGAGGAGTAACTGAGGCAATGGTCTCTTTTCTGTTCTTCACTAGACGGTTGACAGTGGCCAGTTGTTTGTGTGGTTGCCTTGTCTACTTGAACCAATCGGAGTACTGCTAGTGGCTATTTTGTGATTTGGAGTCTTATCCTTCCTGAACCTTTAACCAGCTTTTAATACTAAAACAAACAACAAACAAATGTTAAGTGTAAAAACATAGGCTCTAATTATATTCTCTGAACTAATAGTCTAATACATACTATTTATCCATACCCCTAATTTACAGTTGTTTCTGTTTGCAGAAGTTAGTTGTGAATCATCAAATTTTATTGGTATCTGTTTTAGTAATGGTTAATACCAATCTTAGGGAACTTTGGGAAGTAGATTTTTGGTGCCTTTCCATCCAGTTATTTATTTATTTACTTATTTTAAATATATCTTTATTGATTTCAGAGGGAGGAAGGGAGAGGGAGAGAGAGAGAAACATCAATGATGAGAGTCATTGATCAACTGCCTCCTGCACGCCCCCAACTGGGGATGGAGCCCGCAACCCGGGCATGTGCCCCGACTGGGAATCGAACCCCGATCGCCTGGATCCTAGGTTGATGCTCAACCGCTGAGCCATGCCAGCCGGGCCTCCCTTCCAGTTTTGACCAGCCCACTGCTTCTCTTACTACTGTTTCTCGGTACTCAGTACAGTCTTCAGTCTTCTCAAAGGCCAGGCCCCGGCTTCCACCCATTCACAGACACTGTTATTTTTCTTCAACAGAATTTCTGAAAGTTCTTCATATTTTCCCAGATGTTTTCTTCCTTTTGTTATCAAAGTTTTCTTCACCTCTCTTCTAAAATGTTATAATCCTATCAAGTTATCAGTAAATCTAAGGAACAAATTTAAACCAAATGCTAAAGTCTGAAATAAGAAGACAGTTTATTTTTATATTTTGACCTGTGAATTTCAGGCCTCTGTCAGAGCCCATGAGAAAGTTATTTTTGGATAAGATTTTTCCCATTAGAGCTGATTAGATCATCTTTGTCTTCAAATGTACAACAGAAGAGAAAATGCCCTGGGAACAGCAGAGCTGGACCTGAAGAACCTGACCCTCCTCGACCTCCACATAGTTCCCAGGTGACCGTCTTTCTCACCACCGCCTTTCCTCTCTCATCACCTTGGAGGCTTTGAAACCTCCTGCTTATCATGATAGGACATTACGGTGGCGTTCCATGGGGGACTATTCCCTTCTATTGAATGTGCTTCTACTTGGTTAACCGCAATGGCAAAATCTGCTTCGGAGCCAGAATGTAGTATATTATATACAAAATTTTCTTTTGTAATTAGACCAAATCAGGTTGACATAGATTAATGGGCAGTCTTAATAAAAACAGTTTTCAGTCTTATAATTTTATATGAAAGCTTACTTTTTAAGACGAGTAGTCTTAACCTGTTTAACTTTTCCATACAGCATCCTTTAGTATGGCTAACTTTAAGAGGGCATTTAAAATATACTATTTGAGAAAGAGACTAAGAAACAGTGATTTCTGTACCTGATTTTGTATTTTATATTTTAAAGAATTCTGATCTTAGTGTTGCGAACTCTAATAGCTTAAAAATTGCTTTATCATATTTACTACAAAATCTAGATTCATACTAGATCGATGATTAAGTGATTTTCACCTTTGAGAACACAGACGTAATTAAAACAGTTTTATTAACATAAAATTCATGCTGTAATTTTTAAATGAATTTATTGGGTTTGTGTTGATTAATTTGCAACATGGGCATTCAGATACACAAAGGGTGACTAATTCCAGATGACAAAGGAATTGTAGTTACGGGGCTCCACAAAAAAGGAAACTGACCACTGTTGTTTGAATGGTTTATGATTTTTATTTTTCCATAGTGTAGTGAATGAAATTCAGCCATTATTTACTGCGGCCTATTGCCTGGGGACTTAGAACCTTCTTGATATTTAACAAGCAGGAAAAGAAGCTAAAATCGTGATTTATGAATAAGAAAACAGACAAATCTACTCTCTCTGGTAAAATGGAAATAAATACTGTTCACCTTTCCAAATATTTGTCTATTTGTCCACCTTACTCACTGGAGCAAGCTTTCCCCTACCTTCTCTTTTTAAATGGAAATAACTAGAGAGTGATCCTAATTGAGAAATATATTTTCAGAAATACTAAGGCTTTTATTCCACTAGTAAGCATTATTGGCGGTTTGCAATGATATACTTTTAATAAAAAATGAATAATATCCTGTAAGGGCTAATGATAGTGGCCAGGCCTCTGAAGTAGGAGAATATTCCCAAATTAAAGCTTTCTTTCCTATTCAGAAAGTGACCTAGAAACTAGGCTATCTGGACTCATCAGCCTCAGGGAGGGTCAAGAGATACAAGTTGTCTCTGAAGTTTGTCTTTATGGTCTACGAACAAGTCCGGACCTGGAGGCTGAGTCTGATTTATGGGCTTGGCTTGGTTCCACCTGTCGCAGAGGTGTCCTGGGGAAGCCGAGGCAGCAGCTAAGCCATCAGTCACCCAAAGCCTTACTGTAACCAGCCAGTTTGGAATCACTTTTTTAATTGCGTTTCCCAAGCTGTGTTCATTTTTAGAAAGAGTCACGATTCTGCTGGCCACATTGTCTGAAAAGGCAGGCTTTTCTAGGCTGGGGCAGTCAGTATATTTGATAGAGTTAAAGTTCAGACTATTTTAAAATACTGTGATTATGATCGTATGAATATATTAAGAATAAACTTTCTTTTGCATAGTCTTCTTAATATTTGAATATTTGAACATAAGGGATGAAGTCAAAAACTAAAGTTTCTTTCATGTTTATTTTTTCTTCTTGAAAATTTGGTAGCTACTTTAGAATGGCTTGAAGCCAGAGCACTTAATTCTTTTCTTACCTTGGTCAGGTGGGATCTGAGGCCTTTAATAGGGTCAGCTGAAAGAATGATGCCGTGTGCTCCATCACTGGTGATGAGAGGTAATAGGGTTTTTAAGCTATTCCTGGGCTTAATAGTAAGTGCCACTATTTTATTTAGAAGAATTTGCAGAGTGTAGCCACATTGAAATATAATACTACCACTGGCTGTGTGCTAAGTGTGTCAAGTGTGCTAAGTTGTTTCACTTAAGAGCTAAGCAGCAGTTATTATTTTTACCATTTTTATGGATTGGGATTCTGAAATATACAGAAAGGTTTACTAACCTACCCAAACATCACATAGCTTGTAAGAAGTACAGTCAATAAATGATTTCAGGTCTCTTTGACTTTACAACACGTTCTCTAACCATTGTGGTGATTACTGGTAGCACCCAAAACCAAAAAGGAAAATGAATGAATTAAACTATCTTTCCCCTGTGGTTTGTTTTAACCCCATTATACAATGACTGTTTTAGAAACTGAGCAGGAAATATTTCGGTGATTCTGAAACACCCCCCTCCCCCATTTTACAATTTAACATCTCTTAAATTGGGGCGAATATAATAATCGCTGAGGTTTTATAATTGCTAACCACCAGATAGCAGTTGTGAGGTTTTATAATTGCTAACTACCAGGTAGTAGTTGTCAATGCTTTAACCAATTTATTTTGCTTATATATTTCCTTTTTATGCATGCACTAGAGTGATATAGTAAAGAAAATCAATGTCGAAATAAGACTAAAAAGGCTCTTTCTCTAAACGTAAAATAAAAAATTTAAATAATGGGAACAACTTGTTATACTTTGTCAGTGCAGTGTTGTTTTTTTTAAATTACTGAGACATAAAAGAATGTGTTTAACAGTATCTTAGGTTAAATAAAATACAGTATATGTTATGTCTATACATGTTAGTACTAAAAAAAAAAGCACCAGTACTACACTTCTCATCGCACCTGCTAAACTGTAAATTTCTTGCCAATTGTATTTTCTTTATACCTCTATATTATCCAGTATAGTGTCATGCAAGTGATAGATACTGAATAAAACTATGTTGCTTTAAATGTGTAATGAGACTGATCTGCTTGTGTTCCCCATAAGGGAAATCAGAACAAGAGTTCCAGAAATATTTCAAGCAGTGTCCACATCACCGTAATCATTGCAGAACCTTTTATGATGATAACCGCCTTGAAATATAATGCTGATTTTAATGTATTCATCATAAAGAATGGTGGTGTCCTGGAAAGAACACAGTTTGGGAGTCAGATGATTTTAATTTTAATCTTGTGACATTCGAGGTAAATCACCCAAGCACATCTTGAGACACATATAAGAATAATAGTTCTCACAGGGATTATACATGGTCAAAGTCATTGTGACTATAAGTGAAATTATAAATGCAAAATCATTTTAAAGCTCTAGAAGGTGTTCACAAATACAGGGTGGAGCAAATGTAAGTTTACAGTTGTGAGTGTGTGAAACAGTTTATTCTTGTACTATTATTTATTCACTATTGTATTATTTTTCCACACGAATAACTGTAAACCTACTTTTGCCACACCCTGTACAATGCATTATTGTAAATAAAATTGTCTCAACTGAGGGAGTTTAAAGCTTCCAACAGAGCCCATCAGAACCAGGGGGCCCATCGTGCTATGAACATCATGGGGTCAGATGTCATTTTCTTCTTGACAATGTTCTTGGCAGAGGGGGTGCTCAGGACATGTTTGTGTAATGAGGAAGAATGAATAACTAAAATAGATTTAGGGGAATATTCAAAATTTTACTCTCATAAAATTGCATAATCCTTTGAGAAGGATTGCGGAACAAGGGTTACAAGTCAACATTATTAGGGTTACATGCTACTAAAAATTTTTTTTGCCCCTTTGTCCTCAATCTAATATACTTCAAATTTCTGGACATAATAGATAATGTTTTGTAAAAGGAAATTTTTTTTCTGGAAACTCTCCAGATGTGACCAATAGTGACAATATAGCCAACAAGATTTGGAAATTGGGTTCTTATTAATACTTCTTTTTACAAATACCAGTAGCTGTAGGTAGAATTTTTATGTTTAAACAATTTATCATAGCAGATTTGCTCATCAATCCAGAAAAATATAATTTTCTACTGAAATATGCCTTGAACACTTGAATCACACGTTTTAAATCATGCAGATAAGGCTCTCTTAAGATTGTGAGAACAAGTAACAAAGGTAAAGTATATATATATCTATTTCCCCCCCCCAGGAAAACAGAACTGATCTAGGAATATATGCCGCCACTTGGTGGCACTCTTTACTCATTTTATTAAAGCAGCTTTGATGAGAAAAAATGTGTTTGTAATAAAGGGAACTGACAGCCATGGAGAATTTCAATAGTCTAATTTTAGACACAGCACTCAGGTGTCAGTATTCTGATAGTCTGGATCAGTTGGTTTCCAGAGCTTGCAAGTACTGGTAGGTCTAGGAAATGTCACTCAGGTTATGAAATGCATCAGGTTTGCCTATAATGACGTTTTGACTCTGCAAAATTTGGCATATTAGGCTTATCTTTGTGCTTTTCTTTTGTCTCCATTTCTGGAGGACATGGTTTTAAAAGCCTGGACAGTATATAAAGAGTAAATACACATAATGGATGATTTTCCCAAAGAAGGCTCTCCTTTTAAGGAGAACTTGGATTAGTAAAAATTTAGCAAAATAATATATGACAGTCTTTTGGTTACTTGGTAGCTGAGACTCATTTACAAATAAGATTTAGAAAAGAGTAACAAGCAACAGCTGTCATGAGTCAGTCTATTCATTAAAGAGAATTTTTTAGGTAAGCAAATTGGGGTAAATGTGTACACATAATCCTGAATGGAATGGGGTTGTTGCTAAGTCAGTTTGGTCAGAATGCAAACAGTTAATAATCACATCCTGGCCAACTGTCACTCTTTCACATCATCAGCCCTGTTCCAAAGGTTTAATTTGACATGAATCATTTCAAGTAGAGCATTAGAAAAGAAATTATATTAGAATATTTTCACTGGGATATATAGAAATAGAAATTTCTGACTCAATCTGTCTAATTTTTGCTACATATAAAAATGCTCATTGCTAACCATTTTTCGGCATTTGGAGAAGGGGTGGAAAACATTAAAGAACCATGCCTATCCTCATTACAAACACAGTGTCTGGGCAACCGTCCCAGCGTCCAGCATAAAGAACCTCCCAGAGCGTAGCGCATTAGTGAGTACAGTTTAGCTTTATCAGTGGTGGCATCAATCACTTTCAGAATAGTTCTATCAGGCCCCTACCCAAGCCACTCAATTATGGAAATCTGCCCAACGCAGAACTAACATGCCATTGCATTGGAAATGTATCTAGACAAGCTCATTGACACTAAGATACCATTTTAATAGATGGAGTGCATTGAGAAGTGGCCACATTTTTTAGGGCATTTTTTTCTCCAAGTATAGCCTGAGAATAACTGCGCTTCCTCCAAGTATAGCCTGAGAATAACTGCTTCCAAATTCCCAGATGATGACTGTAATGCAAATTTCCAGGCCTACTGAAGGAATAGGGGTTAGTGTGGGCTATCAGTATTTTTAACAAGCTTTCCAAGTGATTCTTATGCTTACTAAAGTTTGAGAACTGCAGTTAAGTGAGAGACAACTCTTGTGACTCTTTTATTTAAATACATTTTTATTGATTTTTTCTTTTTTAGAGAGAGGAAGGGAGAGGGATAGAGAGAAACTTCGATGAGAGAGAAACATCATCCATTGGCTGCCTCCTGTACACCCTGCTGGGGACGGGGCCACAACCCGGGCATGTGCCCTGGCCAGGAATCGAACCGCGACCTCCTGGTTCAAAGTCGGTGCTCAACTGCTGAGCCACGCCGGCCAGGCTTGCTACTGTTTAAATATCAAACATAATTTCTGTTCTCCACACTACGTGTTTGCCAGTTCACCTAAATAGTGAGGGGGTTCTTACTTTTAATTTCTTTTTAGTGTTCTCTGGAAGCAGGGATTGAGATTTAGAAAGTTAGAGTATGCCTATCAAATGTCACAGAGCAGAAGCGCTTAGAACTTAAGCTACAGAGGAGTATTGTGCTGGCATTTTTAGTCTCTCAGAAATATACTGTTTTCACAAATATCACTTGTCCCCTATATAAATATCCAAGGGTAATACCCAGGGATGGTACTTTGCCAGGGGACCTAACGTTTGTCAGTCATCTAGTCTGCGACAGATTCTTTATATTATAATATTTCAATTAAGCCAAAGTTGTCCTCCTACATCTCCTGCTCATCTATTACACGAAATCATGCGAATACATCATTATTCAAGCCCAGGGAAGGTAGTGATGGGGATGTTTTGCTCACTGTTAATCAAGTTCACTCAGGGGCATTTCAATTATTATTGTTAAGATGCACTTTGAAGACTGTTCAGAATCTCTATCACCTTTAAATGTGTCTTTTTCTATTTTAAAAACCTTATATCATATGTGGTATTTTTAGATACTTTCACAGGCTGTGTTCTTTTCTTTCATTCTGTGAGCTCACAATGAGACATGGCCTTGAGCCAAAAAGCTCAATCAAGTACTTCACCTTTAGGATTTGCACCATAATATTTCTTCCGCCAGTGTAGGAAATTTATGCAGCTGAATAAGCATGCTTTGTATGCTAAAGTTGTCAAAAGGGACACTTAATTGTGAATAACAGAATCCAATTTTAAAATCTTATTTCCTAATCCTATATTTCTAGAAGGGCATCCTATTGCAATGTGAAATTTAAGAATAATGATCATTTCAACATCTTAGTCACCATGAGGGTCCATGATAATGTTCCTAGTTCCCCAGAAGGGCAGCCAGGAAAACATGCAAATCAGAATTAAAAGCTTCTTCTTGATTCCTGCAAGAAATTAATTCCATGAGGGCCGTTACATGCTGTGAGGGGATGAGAACATTGATAGGCTCATCAACATTCTATTCTTTACCCACAACTTATTGATATGAAAACCATGCATCTAATAATTGAGACTGTGCTTCTATCATTTTTTTAAGGCTTGCATACTGATGGTAGTTGGAAAAGAGCTTCTGTTATTTCAACTCTTGCTTGCTATTGAGTGTCTAAATGTGACTGAGACTTCTCAAAAATATAGCCACTTTTGAGGCCATAGTAAATAGCAAATATCATCTATTAATTGTTGAATTGTAAAACTTGTAATGGGCTATAGAGATCATGTTGCTCAAAGCTTCTATTTTACAGAAAAGGAAATAAGTTTAAAGAAACCAATTTTATTTTCCCTGTAAAATCAAATTTACAGCTTTGCATAATAAAATGCTAATATGAACTGCACAGGAATGAATAAAGCTTGATCATTCAGGCTTACACTTTATGGCTGAAAAGTCTCAAGCTGCTTTTCATTTTGTTTTATTGTCTTTTAACTTCTTTCTATAATCATTTACATTTAATCCACATTTCTCTAAATGAGATATCAATAAAAATCCTAGTTTTCTCCAGTTGTTTCTATATTATAAAATAATTGTTTCTGGGCAATATACATTTATTCTGACAATCATAAAGAAAATTGTTTAATAAGTCATCATAATTCACAATAACATTATCAAAGCTGTGGTTTTTTTTGGTATATTCTGCTTTTCCTTGTCTTGGGCTGAGAGAACTTGACTCTGAAGAGTTGATTGCTTATGAAGTTTATCTGTGAATGTTACTCTGACTGTGCTCTTGGTGCTTCTGAAAGTCCCTGAAAGAAATGGGCGAGATGTGAAAACGGAGGAATGAACTCGTTATAGAGGGCCCATCTGGATTTCCTGGTGTCACTGCGCTGGGCTCAGCCCTGCAAGGGCTAAGCTGGGTGGATTCCAACAGATAAGAACAGACACGATGTGTGGTGGGGAAGTCAAGTTAGAACTCCTTCTGTTTTAGTCTATGGTGTGTGGCACGCAGCATACACGCTGCGATTCTCGTTTCTCTCCTTTGCCTTCCCACATCTGGTCACTCACACACCTTGCTGTTCTCTTCTTCCCTGCATCTTTTGCATCTGTCTCTCTTCAATGAAATATTTTACTCTGAAAGAATAGTAGAGATCATCCTATTCAACCACATACGCATTCCAAGAACCATTTCTATAGCATTGTTCATATATGATCTTTTAATTTCTACTTGAGGATTTCTAGTAGCAAATAACTCACTACTTTCCCAGGAATTTTATTTTATTATTGGACAGCTCTAATTGTTAGAAATTCTTTCACTCTTATTATCATGAAAACCATTTCCTCTGCAATATTTAACCTTTCATCTTGAGTGTTTTCTTAAGTTATTGAAACTAAACACAATCCTCATTTTACATGGTAATTCATCATCAAGCATTTAGAGTTGGCTGTTATGTCCTACTCCCAACACACATATAGACACACACACTTTCCTTCTTCAGGACAAACATCCTCAAATTCTTTATGTAACATAGTGGTTTATAGACCATTTTCCAACCTGGTTACCTCTCATACCTTTATCACAATAAACCATACTCTATCTAAAAATAACACATGCAAATTGAACACAGTAATTTTCCTTGATCTAAAGATCATATTTCAACCCAAGTCTAAGTCTGAGATTGCACTAGTTTGCTTGTCTTTATTTATTTTAGTAGCAGTGGCACACTCATTTTGCTCTTAGAGCCAACCACCCACCTTTTCCCTCCATGTAAACTCTTGAATCTACATTTTCCCATTGTGAACTTTTGAAATTCATTGAATGTTACATCCATAATTGTTTAACTTCACTGTGTTAAGTCTTTTACTCTTTAAAAAAAGTCTAACTTGATTCTGTCAATCAGCACAGTAATATGTTCCAGCTTTGTGAAATATGAAAATTCAAAACCTTCATCCAGGTAGAACTGGGGAGCTTGAAGGACAGTGCCTGTGGCACATGCTGTAGATTGATCAGCCATGAATTCACAGAGCTATATTGTCATGAGAACCACAACTACTGTTACAATGACTTGTCAAATCTCTTGTCTATGTCAAGGTACCCTACTTCTTTTGCCATTCTCATCATTTACATCTGTTTTCTGTCTCTGGTCCCTCATTTTATTCAGTTTGCTATAACATATTCATATGCAGTCTTGCTGGGCTTAAACACTTTTTCATCTGTTCTCTAGAGATGTTGGAGTTGTTCTCTTAAATGCTTTTCTTTAGCAAGTCTTTGAACCAGGGCTCCAATATGACTGATATTCATGGACCTTAGGCTTTTTTGCTTTTGTGAGCTCCTTCCTCCATTAAAAATTTTTAAAAATTATATTTTACAACTGTGTTGGCATAAAGTTAGTTTTTTGACCTAGAAGTTAGTGTCTTCTTTCTATTTTATTTAATTAGTTAATTTATTATTTTATTTTATTTATTTTTTACTTATCTTTATTGTTGAAAGTATTACAGGTGTCCCATTTTCCCCCCCATTGACCCCCTCCACCTCGCTCCCAACCCCTCCCCAGGCCTTCACCCCATTATTGTCTGTGTCCATGGGTTATGCATATAACTTCTTTGGTTAATCTCTTCCTACCCTCCACCCTCTTCCCTCTTCTCTCTGAAATATGATCGTCTGTTGCATGCGTCAATGTCTCTGGATGTATTTAGTTTGTCAGATTCTATTGTTCATTAGCTTCTTCTTAAAGAAAACCCTTCAACATTTCATGTCTGGTGGTGATGAACTCCTTTAGCTTTTCCTTGTCTGAGGAGCTCTTTATCTGCCCTTCAGTTCTAAATGATAGCTTTGCTGGGTAGAGTAATCTTGGTTGTAGGCTCTTGTTTTTCATCACTTTGACTATTTCTTGCCACTCCCTTCTAGCCTGCAAAGTTTCTGTTGAGAAATCAGCTGAGAGTCATATGGGTGCTTCTTTGTAGGTAACTAATTGCTTTTCTCTTGCTGCTTTTAAGATTCTCTCTTTGTTTTTAATCTTTGCCATTTTAATTATAATGTGTCTTGCTGTGGGCCTCTTTGGATTCCTCTTGTTTGGGACCCTCTGTGCTTCCTGGACTTGTAAGTCTCTTTCTTTCCCCAGGTAGGGGAAGTTTTCTGTCATTATTTTTTCAAATATGTTTTCAATTTCTTGATCTCTTTCTTGCCCTTCTGGCACCCCAATAATATGATACGAATGTTGGGCCACTTAAAGTTGTCCCAGAGGCTCCTTATGCTATCTTCATATTTCTGGATTCTTTTTTCTTTTTGCTCTTTTGGTTTGGTGTTTTTGGTTTCCTCATGTTCCAAATGGCTGACTTGATTCTCAGCGTCCTCTATTGTTGATTCCCTGTAAATTATTCTTCATTTCAGTTCATGTAGTCTTCATTTCTGATTGGTACTTTATTATATCATCAATGATCTCACTAATTTTCCTAATAGTCTTATTAAGATCCTTGAGCATCCTTATAACCATAATTCTGAACTCTGTATCCGTTAGCTTGCTTGGATCTATTTCATTTAGTTCCTTTGCTGGAGATTTCTTCTGTTCTTTCCATTGTCACAGGTTTCCTTGCCTCCACATTTTGGCTGCTTCCAGGTGTTTGTTTTTGTGTATTAGGCAGAGCTGCTATGTCTCCTGGAATTTGGAGAGTGGCTTTGTGTAGTAGGTATCCTATAGGGCCCAGTGGTTCAGCCTCCCCAGTCACCTGAGCTGGGCCTTCTAAGTGCTCCCCTGTGTGGGCTGTGTGCACTCTCCTGTTGTAGTTGAGTCTTGGTTGCTGTTGGCGTCACTGGGAGGAATTGATCCTCTGGCCAATCGGCTGTGAGGACCAGCTGCAACTACAGCCAGAGAGCTGCTGTATTGGAGTCACACCTATGGAGCAGGATTTACTTCAGTGGACCTTTGTTCACCAAGTGAGCCCCTTGAGTGTGTCACTCGTGGATGTGGTAGGGTTGTAATCCACGTGGTCGAGTCTGACCACTAGATGCACTGTCTCTGGGGCCTCCCGGGAGGTGCAAAGTGAGCCTGTGCCAGTGCCTTGCCCAGGGCCACCCAGCATGAGCTACACAGCAAACCGTAGTTGGCTGCTACTCGTGCTGGGCTTGGAGGTGCCCAGGAGAGGCCAAGCTATGAGCCAGTGCAGCTGCTGCTAGTGCCAGGCCTGGGGCCACTTATCAAGCCCTATGGGGCCCGCTGCTGCTTGTTTGAGAGATTTTAGGAAAGTCCTAAGCATGAGGCTCGAGAGGCCACTTGCACAGAAAAGCCCCTGGAAATGGCCCAGATGAGCTGCAGGTGGGAGGGGCGGGGCCTCGGGAATCACGGGGCGGGGCCAAAGGTGTGAGTCAGGCACTGGCGATTCAAACATGGCGCCTGCCTGCCGGCTGTGTGCGGGGAGGACTCGCCAAGGAGCCATGGCCTCCGCCAGCCCTGCTGCCCGGGAGGAAGCCGCCCTCCAGCTCTCGCCCGGATCTCAGGCAGGTTAGTTCCCCCCGAGTGTCCCGGGTCCTTTCAGGCTGCTGCCCGGCGCTGGGCTCAGGGGGAGCGTCCGAGTGAGTCCGTGCCGGGCCCTTTAGAGGAGCTGCTGGGGCTCCCGCAGCCTCCGCGACCCTCAGGGACAGTCCCTGATGGTTTCACAGCCCGAAGCTGTGGGGACGTCTCTTCCTGGCCCTGGAGCCCTGGGCTGGGGGCCCGCTGTGGGGCTGGGACCCCTCCCTCCTCCGGGAAACCTCCGCTGCCGAGATTCCCTCTCAGGTTTACCCCGCGGCACCGGGTGTGAGCCGAGGCCGCGTCTCTGGGATTCAGCCCCGACCCGCCCGCGTCCCCGCCCCTCCTCCCGGTCTCGGTGCTCCTTCAGCTCCCTGGCTGTGGGGCTTCTGTGCAGCCGGGTCTCAGGAGGCTCCGAGTGCTGGTGGTTCTGTGTTTTAGTTGTGATTTTGATGTGGTTGCGGGAGGCGGCGGGTGCAGCTGTTGCCTACGCCACTATCTTGTTTCTGTCTCTTCTTTTCATTTTAAAAGAAATTCAAACACCGTGGGCCTCAGCATGGTGCCAACTGCACCTAACATAACCCAGCCCTGCACTGAAGCCTAGCATCAAGTTCGTGCTCCCAAATCTACCGTGGTGGTTCCTCCCCTGCTTGTCCTTCCCGGCTCACGTGTCTGTCTCCCTGACTGCGCTGAAAGCCGGCCTGTGTCCTTTAGGTGGCCTGCAGACTGGCTTCCCCGGTCATCAATTCTACTTTTACAAGTGCCATGGCACGCTATTTAACAGCTGTGTATTTAGTAGTCATTCAATATCTACTTACCAATTTCTTTCTGATTAATAAAATAAAGATTTCACTTTGATACCTAGTTTAGTATTATTACTTAATTATAATCATCATTGGCAGTTAATACAGATTGCACTGTGACACTGTTGTCAATTGATAAGTGCCTAAAGAAGGTTTCTTCATTAAAAAAATATATATATTTTTTAATTTATTTATACATGTAATATAAGTTCAATGGAAAATTCTGAAAAATATTGAAGTTTATGCAGAAGAAAATGTTACCCAGAATTTCATCAGAGAGAGAAAAAATGTAATTATTTTGTTCTATTTCTTTCCAGACATTTTATACAAAAACGAATCATATGGTTACACTTCTTTGTACCCTACTTTTTTTACTTGGCAATATACTGAAAATATTAGTCCCTGTTATTTATTATCCTACTAGGCTATGATTTTAATTATAGAATAGCATTTCTTTTCTGAATATACCATAGTTTATTTAACCTGTCATGTATTTTGGGGCCATTTAAGTTTTTTCCAATTTTTAGGAGGTTATAGTTGGGTCTACTGAGTTTTTTTATTTCTTATTATTCATAATTGCTACTGAAAAATTCAGGAACTTGATAGGTGGTGGTAAATGGGAAGTTTGATAAATGCAGTAATTATCCTCATCAGAATTTGTGGGGATTTTTCATCCATCTCCCATGAACTTTTTTGATTTGTTAATTTAAAAATAAATCATTGAAAACAAAAAAGATTCTGGATGTTTTGTATTTCTAAATGTAGACTTTAAAGATTAAATGGTTTTGCCTTGAATTAAAAAACAAGATGGGAAGGCAAAAGAAAATTAGGAGCAGTTGTTTCAAAAATTAAAATTTTTATAAATTTTAACCTTTAAAAATATGACATTAGTAATATTTTCTCAGCCAAAGTCTAATCTGCTCATAACAAATGAACTGACTTATCAAAATGACCCTAATTCCCCCCCCCCCATTATTTCAACATTGAGGAAGCTGTTTATTGCTTTTTGTGCTTTATCTAAAAAATGCTGCTTAAGAAACTAAAAAAGCCAGCAATATTACAGGCTAGATCATGGCCTGGAAGTGCAGTATAAGAAATCTCTCCTATTAGATAGGTATTGTCCACCATCTGAAGAAGAAAGATAGATTGATAAAAGCTATTAAAAACTGGAATTAATGCATATTTTATGAACTCTACAACATTAAGGGGAAATTAAACTTAAAGGTGGCCATTTCAGGCTTTACACAGCACTTTATAATTTTATTTTCATCTTTTTGAGTAACGTGGGTGTAATGCCAGCAGACCAATTATGTTTCAGAGATGAAATAACAGTCTTCAGTGGCTTGGCAATCAAGGATCTATTGTCTAAAATTCTTCCTGGTGTTTATAATGTAAAGTTGTCCAGGCATCTGCTTTTTTATCCTGGCTGAGTTCAGATGGCTCCCCATGTCCACAGGCACACATATCATCTCTGACCATCCACCATAGTGTTCAAAAGACTTTTTATACTGACTTGCAGGGTGCACTTTCCCGTAAAGGATGTTATAGACGTGAATAAAGGTAAAAGAGCTGCAAATATAATTATGTGAATAAATTAATCCGTACATTGATTTGTACTACAGGAAAAAGTGAATACAGCAATGGTTTTCCACATAATATGAGCATAATTTTTAAAAATACATTCAAACACCAGTCAGGTATTTCAACATTTATGAATTGCAACTGTTATATAACTTTTTCCACTCATAAATCACTCTTGTAAACCTTTTGTCAAGGATATAACCTATGAAGAAATTATTGATGAGATGTAGAATTGAAGATATAAAAACAAAGGTAAAATAGGATCACTTGACTACAGAACATAATAAACTTGTAGATTTTAGTTTGCTTCTAGAAGTTCAAGAAGCTGTTTCAGTAAAGTGGTACAATCGCATGCCCAAAACAGGCACAAGAGATACAATATGGGAATGAACTGGGTAGATATTTGAGGATGGGTTGGGAAAGGTTTTAGGGAACAAGTGACTTGAATATAAATTGATGACGCTGTGTTTATATGAAAACATTTCAACACGTAATCTCGTGCGAGTTAATTTAAGAAGAGAATAATAATTATTTTTTGAAAGTCTACACTATAAATGATATAACGTCCTCACAAACATATACACTGTTATTATTAAAAAATTAAAATAAATTAAAAACTAAAGCTGGCAGGGAGGCTAAGTGACAGTTGGCAGAGATGACATCGGAATTGACTGACACCTGTCTCATTCTGAAGACTACATTTTTTTTCTAACAGACTGTGTAATAATTGAACAACCATGTTCCTGCTGTGGTTGGCACTGAACAGACTCTGGAGGCTGTAGCTCATATCTGATAACCTCTATGACTTTTTGAATTTGCTTCCCAACTGTAAACTCTCAGTCACCTACAAAACATTGTATTGTTTCATGGTTAAGTTGGCATGCTTGATTATGACAGGTTCTTGCTAGTGAACAATTTTGGCAAGGCTCAGCAGGCTGTCAAACCTCTGGTGAAGGCAAAGGATTCTCAGAGGGTAATCTTTGAGTTTATGGAACACGCTGTAGTCACAATTCTGCAGCCCAGGTCATTGATAGGATAATTATTTGGGTGGGTTCTTTTTATATTATATATCTTGGGCTGCTCTCTTCATAAATCGATGCTTGTAAGTCCATATATTGTGTGTGAGCCGGCACGTGTGTGTGTGTGTGTGACTTTAGATGTGCTGGTAGTATTTTCAATCATGGTTTGTCTCTTTTGACTGGCAATTATGTCAGCTTTTCAAACACAGATAGAGTTTCTCTAGAAGATTTCAGTCTGCTGTTTTATTTATTTTTTGAGTGTTTTTACTTTTTAACTTCATATATTTTTATTTTTATTATTGACATTAATACAGATGTCCCTCATCCCCCCCTTCCCCTGTTTTGAAGGGCTCCTGAGATGCTCCAAGGTGATTTTTACATGTGACCAAGGGCCTACACTTTAAATCTGACTATCCTAAGCACTTTCTCAAAATTTGGTGAAATTTCTCTGAGCTATTTTCATATCGTGGACAAAAAATAATGAGATTTGATTTTCATTTAAACAGATTTTTGAATTTTGGCAAGATTCTTCTTATTCTTGGTTTCCTAATCTGAAAAATGGGAAAAAAAAAAAAGAATACTCCTTTGTAGATTATTTTAAAGATTAAAGTAAATAATATAAAGAATGCAAGGTGTCTTGCTAAGGCTTAGCCATATTAAACACTCAGCGAGAGAAAAAAGACAGGAGAGTAAGTGAGGGGAGGAAAGGAAAGGGGAAAAGGGAAGAGAGGAGAAAAAGAGCAGGAGCCCGAGGAGGGGTGGGGGTGGGGAGTGGACAGAAGAAGAGAGTCACCAAGGTGGGGAATGCGGGCTAAAGGACCCCATGAGAGGAAGGGGAGAGTCTATGAGTTTTCTTCTATCTTCAAAATTTAGTTTATTTTAAACTTTTAAAATGGTTTACTCTGTCCCTATTTTTTCTCAAGGTGGGATTTTCTCATGGGTTGCATACAACTAAAATGGAAAAGGGGAGGGAAAGAGTGAGAATATGGGCCGGGTAGCTGTCTCTCTCCAGCCCTGAGCTCATCTCCTCTTCACTCTTGAGCTACCAGCTTTATAGCAGAGAGGAATGGAGAGGAAAGGGCATGGTTTGCTTTCATTTGCAGTCCAGGCTGGTTAAAGTTTCATTCAAGACTTATAGAGAGAACTTTCATGTGTGCAGCCTCTCCCCTACCCAGTCCTAGCCCTATCCCATCACTTCTCCATCCCAAGTTTTTGTTTTTGTTTTTGGTGTAGTTTTCAGAAAAGTTGGGAAACTTACACTGGGCCAGAGAAATAGAGAAATCATTGATGTGATTTAACAAGTGAGAAGAGTTCTGAAAAAGGAAAACATTTGATTGCTTTTTATTAAAGATAATGACCATTTCATGGATAGGGTGTAAAGAAGATATTTATTGTTCTGACTTCTTTATAGAAAAATTGGTTGCAACCAAACCATAAAAGCCCTGTAATTATAGACTATCTGTCAGGACTCAGAAATCTTCAACATACAGAATTTTATCTGTCTTGATCTATTGCTTGGAGGATTTGATATTTTTACAACCCGTGCTGATCCATCTTATTATAACTGATTACATTGGGCTACTTAACTCCCAGTGGATTACATCCTCATGAAATGGTATATAATCAGTCCGATGAAGCTTAACTGGCATGTCACTGTATAATAGGTTACATCTTATGTATTGAAAGCTGGGCCACTAAAAATAAATTTCACTCTTGCAGGCTTATATAGTCATTTCTTTTGTGAGTCAACATGCTGCAGAAATTTCTGTGTACTTTGTTAAAACCTTATATAACTAACTTCTGCATATCTATAGTTAGGTTTTTATTATTTTTGTAAACATTTAATCTGTGTTTTTAAAAATAAAATAGCTTATTTAGTTTAACATAACCAGTTAAGAGAATTATCTGCTTTATCTTTTATTTGCCATTTAAAAATTTAGGATCATATTTGTAATTTCTTCAAATCAAATACAGGATACCTCAGAGTTCATCTCATCTGCAAACCCAACGCTGATTCCTGGTGACCTTGTTAACATGAGATTTCTTTTCGAATCCAGATTTTTTCCTTTGTTTCCAGGATCTTTGAAAAATGACATTTCTGTGCAATTAAGTCTCATCATCTGCGAAATGTTGTCACTGTAGCTCCAGTTGAGGTTGACTAGAACAAATTGTTTTACAATATTACATGCGATACTGTGCCAGCAAGCCAGCTTAGAACATGATGCATAACATTGATCTTAGCAAAATTTTATTGCCAGTTCCAGAAATAATCGGTACACACGAGGATGCAAAATTAGATAGTTACTGTTCAGTTTGAACTTTTATGATTCTAAAAAAAAATGTAGCTCATAGATGTACAAAAATGGAGAATTTTACCCTTAACTTGTGAGACACAAAGAACAGCAGGGCACCAATTGATGTCTATAGCAGGCAAGGCCAGACTATGTTTAAGCTCAGAGTCATGAGAACTCTTATGGTCAATAGCTCAGACAACAACTTTATTGTTTATTGTTTTCTGTATTTATACATGTAATTTCCCTCAGGTGTTTTAGAATAAGTCCATCCAAATCAGAATGTGTACATAATGCAATTTACAAACTCTGCCTGCATATTGAGCATATGTTGGCATTGTGATTTTATTCATTTATCTATAAAGTGGTTTCATGTATAGTATAATCTTACTGAATTTTTACTAATACTTTAGAAGTCCCATTAAAGTCAGTGAGTGTTGTGGTCTCAAGCCAATGTCTTAAATGCACTGTTGGACCTGGGACTGAACAGATAGGGAAAAACAGTGGAATGACAGGAGCAAAACTTATAGTATTATAGGTCTTAAAAGTATTTTAATGACACTAGAAATGTATATTTCATGTTTGGTTTTTCCTCCTTTTGGAAAATAAAATATATTTTATTTTTTAAAAAATATATCTTTATTGATTTCAGAGAGGAAAGGAGAGGGAGAGAGAGAGATAGAAACATCAACGATGAGTCATTGATCGAGCCCACATCCGGGGCATGTGCCCCGACTGGGAATCAAACCCCGATTGCCTGGATCCTAGGTTGACGCTCAACCGCTGAGCCACGCCCGGCCGGGCTAAAATATATTTTAAATGGATTTGAATCTTGAAGTTGGCTCATTATGTTGGTTATTTAAATCTGGATTGGTTTAATTTTGGTGATGTGCCAGGGTGCCAATTTTTTCTATGTTGCATTATTAAATTTCCCCAAATAGTGACTATGTAAGTAGTAGTTTCACATTGTCTTTTTGTATTATAATGCCTTAAAAATTCATAAGTCAAAATAAAGATTTAGTAAATTATAGAATATTCTTGTTTAAATTCCATGTCGTAGAGTTTGCTCATGTGTTCTGTGATTTTAACTAGCTGGTTGTTGTTTCAGCTTTCTTGCTACAAATAGGTAACTCCCATTGTCTGACCAATAACATAACAATAGCCGTGACCACTTGTGATATTGATCCCTTGAGATCCTGTCAAGCAGCTTTCTGAAATGAAGTGTCATCAAGGTTAAAAACATGCTGCTTCGATTCCTACTACAGAGCAAGCCTCAGAAGCTAAAGCCTGAACTAGACACCAGATTTCTTTTTTCCCCCCCTTGATGTCTTTAAGAGAGAGAACAAAGGGCAAAGAAGAGAAAGAGAGATCTGAGTCAATAGAAGACAGACAATTCTAATGTGCTTCAGAAGTGTTAATAAGTGCCTTCACATTGACAACTAGACTAGAGCGGCCAAAGAAATTGGTTTTAAATCTGTGAGTGGTGGTAGACATGTCACATTATTAGTTTTATTTTGCAGTGGTTTCTCAATGGGTCTAAGCTATTTGAACCATTGTGAAAACCATTGTGAAAATTTCCATGGAGCAGTGAGAGGAATTAAAGAATCAATAGTAATAATATTCACAGTAGTTAATATTGTTCAGGGGCTTGTTATTTTCCAGAGATTTAAAAAGTTGTTCTGCATCTGTTTCCTAATTTAACCTGCATAATGATTCCAGTGGTAGCTACTATAGTACCAGTTTCACAGAGGATGAAACTAAGGCACAGGGAGGACAATAACAACCAGTGTCAGCAGGTACTTCAGGTCAGGGCTTGACTTTAACCCTAGAAAGTTCTAGTGGAAAGCCCTAGAGGTCAACTTTTTCCTTGGCTGTCTCTGTACCTAAAGGAGTGAAAGCAGAGCAGAAAGCCCGATCCTTTCAAATACATTTGTCAAGCAGCTCAAGTGCCAAGGCGGGACTTTGCCAGACGATTGCCTCAGAGAAACTACTCACGCTGGTATTGCTCTTCTAGGTCTTGTACTGCTCTGCTCCGTATGATCTACATATTTTTGTTCTTCCCTATGTTCATTTCTGATAATCTTCTATTTAAAACAACTATTTCCTAATCATATTTGTTATTCTGATTCCTTGGGTAAATTTTGAGTATCAAAAGGCAAATAATAATAATAATAATAAAAAAACATTTTCTGGCCTGGTATAACATCTTACATGCTACTTAATGTCCTTCCTTACACATTGTTATTGGGTAACTATAGCCAACGAGAAGTAGAGAATTGTAGCAATGTTCTCAAGTTTTTCAAGGGGGAAATTTCAAGGAGGATTAGATCTATTATTCAAGTAATTGTTAAAATTTTATGTTTTACTTATTTCTGCTTGAACTGAACTTGTTTTTGACTTTAACTACATATATGCAGTAGTTAGGTCTCTGAAGAAAAAAGGATGAACTGGTGACTCGGATAACTATTCACACAACCTTTTCTTGTGCTGTTTTTGAAAAGTCCGGAAGGCACTTGCCTCATCCTTCACTACTGTTTCCTCATTTCTTTCCCACTTTTCCAGTGCATATAATTCCCCCACAGGCCTCATTTGAGGTTTATTTCTGAATATGTGTATATAAAATAAATATTTATATATTCAATCCTATTGAAAATCATATACATTTTTTTGTTTATTTGTGAGAGGGCTCACTGATAATTATAGCCACATTGGTGGTGATTTTTCTGTATATTGAATGAAATCTACATTTTGGAAAACTATGAGGAAAAAGTTATTTATCAAATACTTGGGAGGGTACAGACTATTTGAAATGCTAAGATAAAGAACACTTGAACATTTCAGAAGAGTACAAAGGAGAAAGTCAACCTTATCTATATCCCTTCAGTTTCAACACTGAGACAAAACCATTTATATATTTTTAATATATGGTTTTCTAGGATTTTTACAACCCCCCCAACACCTTTGAACATACACCTTAGCTGTGCCAGATGATTTGATCAAATCAGGCACTCCTACCACTAGATTTTTTAAAAAAGGGAAAAGTATAGTGAATGACAAGGGATATGGCGCCAACTCTTTATTACCTTTTCTCACTCATCTGTGGTCTAGGGAAAGATAAAGCCCAGGGCATTTTCCTCTTAGGGTGGTCTAAGCGGCAGTTTCTAGAACACTTTTTGTTTGCATTGGACATCTTCCCCCTTTTGGTAGGGGACAATGTCAGAAAAGTTGAGATGGGTCATCTTATCTGAATAGCTAGAGTATTCCATTTTTCAGAGACCTTGGACCGCCTTATTAGAGGCCGACGGCATGACTCCTTTGGTTAGGAAGCAGGCTCAGAAAGGATGCCTGGGGCAGGCCCAACCACTGTCCGAGGCATCACGGGACAGAACTTTGGAGATTATTGGCTTTAAGCCAATGGATATGATTTAAGAGATGATAAGTAGCTGGCTTTGCATCACTTGGAACCTGTAGGGCATATGGAGCCCCCATTGGACACCCTGCATCTCAAACTCCAATTATATCGGCAGCAGTTTGTTTTCCACAGCCTCCCTGTCTCCCTTTCCTGCAAGCCCCTTTGGCTCTCCTGGGGATTAGAGTTTAGAGTTTAACTTTGGCTTGATTACCTATCACGCGTACGTCTCGAATCTGTTTAGCCTTTTTCTTCAGCCTTTGCGTGAAACAGCATCGCCTCTTGTTTTCCTCACCTGTGCCGGGCATTCTCAAACACAAGGGCTATTGCATTCTCAGGACTTTTTCTGAACTGTACTGTTGGGGCTCATTTGACATTAAAATTAGGGCTTCGCCTATTACTGAAATGACTGTTAGTATATTATCACACAAGGGCTGTAGTTGTTTGTCGTCTGCTGGGTTATTTTCCAGCGTGAATGTACAGTTACTTTGCTGATCCCCTTGGCTAGTACCAGCTCTCCCAGGGTCATTGTTTTCACAGAAAGCAGTAGATCAGTTTTGTGTGTGTGTGTGGGAGGATGTTGGTGGCGATAGATTAATTTTCTAACACACAAAAAGGCATCCTAAGCAAAAACTCTATTTTCTTTCACACAAGGCTCCATTTTATAACCCTCCCCCAATTTGAATTAATAAATAATAACCTGTTACAACCTTAGCTGCATAAGTTTGCCTATATGACCCCTGCACTGTCACAGGCTACTCTCATTTTCTTCTTTCTTGTTTGTGGATAGGATAGAAATCAAGGAGTAGGCCCTGAGTTTAATGCCATATACCATCTTGGGTAGTCCCCAAGGAATTATAAATAAGTACTTACGTGAAAAAAAAATCTAGGATTAATTCTAGGTAAAATCTAGAGTAACATTCACAGCTTGTTTTACATAGGATCCTCAGTTGACCAGAGACTGGCATGTTACTCATATTTCAGGAAGAGCTGCAATTATTTAAGGCAAACTTAAGAGCTCAATCATAAGTTCATATATCTTATACTTGGAATAGTTTTGCTTTAGGTTTTACTATTCTGCCTGACCAGTTCCATTTTCTGCCCTATTGTATTTGGCAACAGTGTAATAGTAGGAGAGGAGATTTTGGGAGCATGTCTCCACTGGAGTGTACACTGTAGAAAATACCTAGAAAGTAACTCAATAATGAAAGGCAATGCTATATCTTTTCTAATATGATTTTGAATTTTTCTGAAATATCTTATTCCCCACAATATATGAATAATTATTTTATAAAATGGGTTAAATATAAATAGGTTAAATCACATTCTTAAAATTCAACCTTTCTTCTTGGAATAGAAGAAAGGTCTAATAGATTCTTGGAATAATCCTAGCAAGGCTCCCCAAGAACAGTTTTCAAAATTAATGGGGTATCCTGAACACAGAGGAATCTGCCCAGGATTGAAGTGGAATTAGAGCACAAGGAATGATATATGTAGCAAAACCTTCAAAAGCTATTTTAAAAAAATAGATTTGCCTGTAATCTGTTAGATGCTACAAACCTCAAAATATTGAAGAATCCAAGTGTGATATTTTATAGTTTTTATAATTTTATTTTATTTTAGAACATTTATTTCTCAGTAGACACATTAAGAACATGTATACAAAAGACCTATCAGTTGGGCAATTATTGGTGGTGCTAATCTTCCTAAGCAAATGTGAAGATCAGTTTAAAAGTAGAAGGTGAAGATTTATATATTTTATTTTTAACTAATTCTGTCATTATTAGAGTTATTTAATCTTTCTTGCATATAATTTATGGATTGAGAAGTGAATCTGTTAATATAGAAAATATTTCCTGACTGTATTACTGGGCTATATATATTTTTGTCTGCATACACTGTAGACAAACTCAGTCATTTTTATGCACTGATTTAAGAAAAACCTTCAAGTATAAGCGAGTACTCGGTTTCATATTTTTGTTCTGAAGATTGTACATATTTGCTTATCTGGTCTAATGTGTATATGGTTAATGTCTACAAAGTACTAAAGCATAAATTTTATAATCTCTTGGACAATTGAGTGCCTTATCTTCTGATACACCAGGATTAAACTCAAGGTATTATCTTATCCAGTCAAAAGCCCTCTTGCCATTCTGTGATGCAAACATGAAGCAAGTATATTGATCTTACCTGACAAGTCTAGATGTTGGTTCAGATACTAATGGATGTGAATACAATTCTTTCCTAGAATTGTTTATTCTTTCTCTAGATGAGCCAATGCATTTCCCCAGAGTGTTATGGGGGTGCACTTGATTTCTTAAAACAGTGCTCTAATTTTATTGCAATTATCTGTTGCAGTCTATCTAGGTTTGCTAGCCAAGACTAAAGGCTTGTGCTTGAATATCTTTAATTAATGGAATTTTGAGTTTTTCTCTATACTTTAGCTGGAATAAAACCTTTTTTGGAGGAGGAATCATAAAATGATATCTAGGTTTGATTAAATTAATTCTACATTATTGTACTGTTTAATCTGAAACAGTGCAGTAGGTTAAACAGTATAATAATATAGGATTAATTAAATTAATTAAATTAGAGTGGTGGGATGTAGCACAGGAACAATTTTAATAGCATTAGGGGTTTACATGAACACAGTGTTTGCTGTGTTAGGCTGCGGGGAGTCATACAGAGACTACGGTCAAATGGAATGATGCTGCTTTTGGTTTAATATTTTGAAACATTATAGTTTCATAAGTTTATAAAGAGATGTCCAGCAGCACGCACTGTGTGGCATCATATGGGCACAGAGAGAGGGTATATGCATGCATGAATGGTGAGATTCTCACATTAGGAGGACATTTCATCTGCAACCAAAATGTTCTCACGTCGGGAGTGGGGTGATGTGGAGAACGATTTCCTAGCTCCAGCAACACTGCACAGCAGTCTGCGGCAGGAACCAAGGGGTGTAATAAGCAAATAATGCAAATTACTGCAAACCAAATAAATTCTACCATTGCCCATGATTAGCAAAGGATTCAGCTCATTTTGCAGAAGGCTCTGTAGATTAAATTCCAACTCAGAAATGTACAGCTTGATCAGTAAAGTTTGTAAATGGCTTTACAGATGAGGGCTGCTATTCAGTAGTAAAGATGCACTTCAGTTGCTAAAGCATTTTAAAAAACTCCACAGTGGAGATGTGCTTCAGCTCAGAAGCAGGTGCCTGGATCTGTTACAAGTTAAATGGAATCAGTGGAGTATTCATATTTACTGAGAGTGCAGTCTAAAAGGACAGTGAATGATATACAGTGAGAGTCTGACTTATTAATACTGCAAGTTAATTAACAAAGCAGGCAACCACCTGACAGGTACAAAGTAAGACGAAACAAAGACATTGAACTTTATCAGAAATAATGGTGACAATGGGGCATCCAGATTATCTAAAATTTACTCTTGACCTCACGTATTCTTTTCTAGGGAGGGGAAGTATATTCACAAGAAAAAATGACCTAAGAGAAAAGTACCACATCACTGTTGGCTGTGCCTGGGTCCTTAACCACAGTATAGAGGACTCTAGGAAGCTGATCTGTGGCCATATGTTTTCCTGAACAGGTTAGTTTTATAGTTTCATGTTGAAAAAGGCTGTAGGTGGGTAAAGCCTACTCACAGATTCCCCCAAACCAAGTATATCAAGTGGGTGAGGAGGAGGGAGAGGAAAGAGAGAGAGAAGAGAGAGGGAGGGAGAGGGAGAGGGAAAGAGAGAGAGAAGAGAGAAGGAGGGAGGGAGGGAGGAAGGGTGGGGATTGAGAAATTGTTATGGTTTCAGGTCTTTGCCAATCTGGGTGGGCTTCACCTTTAGTGCTTTTGTTCAGTTAAATAGAGAGAGGCAGAAGAAGTGGCTGGAGTAGTCCGCATATCATTTCAGTTACAAAAAGCACCACCCACAAGGGCCACCGTTTTAATACACAGTCTCCCTATGCTCTTGCTAATGTGTCCAATGTTGTCTGGAGATAGGACCAAACACATTTTGACTCCCAGCCCTGGCCTCTCCTCTGACCTGCCGATGGGCATCTCAAGCTGTCTACCAGCGGCCGCGCTTGGAGGTTTCACCAATTCTCAAATATAACATGTTTGAAGGCTCTTGATTTCCCCCCACTAATATAGTCTTATCTCTTTCATACCCCACCCCAACAGTTTTTCTTTTTTTACTAATATGCTCCCATCATCTTCGTAGCTGAGCAAGCCAGAAATATGAATTCCATGCTTGATTCCCCCCTTTCCCTTAGACCTCACATCCAATCTATCAATTCAGCCTATCGGTTCTTTCAACCAGTATGCCTCCAAGGTGACCTCTTAAACTTTGTAACATTCCTCTGTCCAGGCCAACATCCTTTCTCCCTGGGACTCCTACAGCTGCCTCTCTGCGTCTACTCTGGGTCCCCCCAGCCCATTCTCCAAAGGGCAGCCAGGGTTACACTCTTAAAACGTAAATCTAGTCATGGCCTTCTGCTTATAACACGCATGGTTTCTGCCGGACTCAGAATCATGCCCAAATGTCTTAGAATAGCCTGAAGAGCCCTGAATGACAAATCCCTGCCGGCGTTACTCCCCTCCCTCTTGCTCACCCTGCTCCTGACATTCTTACCTGCTGTTACTTCTTCAGGTATACCAAGTTTTTACCAAGATCATGGTCTTTGCCCATATTTTTTTCTCAGCCTGGACCACTCTACCCTCCTGCATCTCTCATGACTGACCCTATGGAATCCTTCTGGACTCAATCTACAGGTTACCTTTTCAGAGAGGCCCCCGTGACTATATATGAAATAGGTCCTCATCCCCATTCTTACCCTGCTTATTTTCTAAGCAACTTTTTTTCTTCCTTTCATAGCCCTTATCACAACTAATAATTATTCATTTACTACTCTCTTCAATCATATGTCTTATTTTCTGGAAATAATAAACCATATTGGGGTATTTGGTGACTTGGATCCAATCACAGGTAATGCTGTCCTTTTAAGGCACACTCTGGCCTCATCAGCTGTCTAAATGCCACACAGTTGGTCTATTTTTTGCCCATCAGTTTTGGTGATACTGTCCTGCTTCAAGCCCTCTCTATTCTATTAACAAATATATACTATCAGATGCCCATGAGAACATAAACTGAAACTAAGGTGCTGGAGTTTTATTAGATAATATACCATAGATGCTAAAGTTTTGTTATTTAATAGACCATAAGTATAGTTTGCAGGGGATGTAATTAGAGAGTGGTTCTCAATTAGATTCCACCTTCACGTACTTGTGAGTGACATATACTATCCATTGGAAGCACTGGAACAAATGAGTAAAGATCAAATGACAAGAAAACTATTAGAAATTAAACTATATTTTGGGCATGGTGAAGAGTAATGTTTCTTATACAAAATTACATCCCTGGGAAAACATTGATGATTGTGGTTAGTTGCTGCAGAGTGGTTGGATTTCCTATAACTAGTTATTACTGCCTTAATTTATAAGTCACATACTGAAAGACTGCATATTCACTGAATTACCTTTTGCTTCTACATAAAAAAAAAATCTAAGATTGAATGATATAATCTAGAGACAACAGACACAACTAGGAATCTGAAAAATGTTAACTTTAAAACTGCATGCCTGGTTGAAAAGTTCATGCAATTTCCTCTCTTCCTGGCTTCTCCCCTGCCCCCTTTCCTTTTCCTTCCTTCTTTGATTCTTTCCTCTCTGTTATGGTTTTGGAGGGGAGGGGCCACTGGGGAAAGCAACCATAGTCTATGAATGGTTTCCAATGTTCATTTTATTATTGTTTTGATGTGTTGCTATGTAAATTAGTTTAATATGGATTGCAATAGTTATGATGTTTTTCAGACTTTGATATTTATTTATTACTTTATTAGAATTATAAGAAAAAGATGGCAAAAAACAACTATATTAAAAATATATTTATTGATAAGAAAAATATAAAGATATTAAAAATAATTATAGGTCAAAGACTTTTAAGACAAAATAAAGCAGAAGTTTAATGCCACAATACCAAGCATGAAACGCAATATTTGTGTTTGATGTAAAACATTGACTTCATGCATTTATTCATTTATCCAAAAAATAATTATTTAACAACTCCTGAGTGTCAGGCACTGCATTAGGCACTGGGTATACAACAATTAATAAAATAAAATTTTTAAATTTTATGTCGGGAGACTAACAAAATACACTTCCTATGCCTAGAAGACATAAAGAAGACATACAAACATGTCAGGGGTGATAAGTGCTATGAAAACAAGCAAGCGAAGATAGGATAAAAAATAGACATGAGGAGAGTGTGCATGTGTGTAGGTGCCTGCGAGCATGTGTGCAATAGCATTTTTTAGAGAACATGATGACTTTGGAACAGGGATTTGAAAGAAGTAAGAGTGTAAGCCATATGATTATCTTCGTCAAAAGCATGTCAAGAAGAGGGAAAGAATGTGCACAGGCTTTGAGGCACAGTGAGGAAGGCAGGACAGGGAGAGGAGCAGAATGCGGACAATTGGTGCCAGGAGGTAGGAGATGATGCGAAGTTGATAGTGGAGGCCTATCCCATGTAGGATTTTGCTGCCATGGCAAAGACTTTAGCGATTATTTAGCAGTATATGAGGAGCCATCGAAAGGTTTTGATGACAATGGTTACAATTCTATACTATTCAGTGACCTATATCTAGGAACCAACATACATTCTCACACATTTTTATCATAAATAGGAGTATGACAATCAACTAGTTAGAATAAAAAATGTTAAACATAAGTTTAAAAAACTCCAGATAGCTTGCAATATTTATTGAGTCTTTTTTCTTAAAATACTTGGACTAAATATATCATTTAAAAAACTCACCTGGCATAGTGTGCCATGCACTAGTGCTAGAGGTAGAGTCTGATCATTCTCAGAGGAGAGTCTTGACTTCTATTGGAATGATCTTTTTAATGGCTCTAGTAGAATGAGATGTTAGAAAAATATTTCTATTACTAAATGAATTTATTTATTGATAAGGAAAATATAAAAGTTTTCATTTTGCATTTTAGAAGCTACATATTAAAATATTGGTGGTGAAATCAAAGTCAGAATGCCTTAAAAAAAAAAAAAGTTTAGCGAGAGGAAGGGAGAGGGATAGAGAGAGAGAAACATCACTAAACTGCCTCCTGCACGCCCCCTACTGGAGATCGTGCCTGAAGCCTGGACATGTGCCCTCACCAGGAATTGATCCACTGATCTCTTGGTTCCTGGGTTAGCGCCCAACCACTGAACCACACTGGCCGGGCCAGAATGGCTTTTTATGAAGAGTATCTTTTTTTTTTTTTTTTAAATTTTATTTTATTTTTATATATCTTTATTGATTTCAGAGAGAGGGCAGCAGAGGGAGAGAGAGATAGAAACACCAATGATGAGAGAGTCATTGGGGACTGAGCCCGCAACCTGGGCATGTGCCCTGACCAGGAATCGAACCCTGATCGCTTGGATCCTAGGTCGACGCGCAACCGCTGAGCCAAGCCCGGCCAGGCATGAAGAGTATCTTTAAGGACCTGTTTGGTATTTGGCATTACTCAGAATTGCTTATTTCATGTAGTTAAATCCACAATTGTTAAAACTTATTAAATCTACATACATTTATAAGTTGCCTGTTAAATGACTCCTTTTTATTATTTTTAATTGATACATTTCTTCTCCAAAAATAATTTATTTATTTATAAGAATGCAGTCCACTTTCAATGTGACCTTATAACTGATTCGATAATTATGGGAGAAAAAAACAAAAGGCAAGTCAAATCAGTTTTGATGACTTTGTCTTTGAAATTCTAAAATAAATTCAAGACTGAGGATTTAGAGTGGCAATCAGAAATTATGTGGACTCCTTTAAGAAGAATTACATTTCCCCGACACAATCCAATAGGCTGGGTAATGGAGAAAATTCATAATAACTAATTGCTGCTATATCAATTTTAATATCCACCTTCATTTTGAGAACTTGATATATCCCAAGTCTCAAGGGTATGCCTATAATTATGCTTTTGAGGTGTTCAAGTGCTTTATCACAGAGAGACACTTGAATTCCAATGTGAGAAGGTTAATTATTTGGAATATCCTTGAAAACATTCTCTGGTATGAGTGGATTACATGAAGACACCTTGAAGTGACTACAGAAGTCCCAAGAAAGATAAATGTAAAAATCAATGATTTGTCTATGCTGAGTCTCAGAGAACTGCTTTGGAATATTAATAATATTAGCTACTAACATCATTTTCAGAAACTGTTTAAAAATGTTATTTCTCTCTTTAGCAATGCATGCCTCTGGAGGATTGTGCTTAAATTTAACTAAGATTTTCAATTTCTTGACTTCTATTGTGGGATTAATCCATATCAATCATTTGGTGATGAATAAACATGGCTTGCTTGCCATGTGTGTCTCTCTGTGGTCTTCAGTGTATGACTTCATCATTATAAGTCTCTTAAATAATTACAACAATGGGTTGTCATTATTCTGAACTACTAATTAGAACACTTTGGGGTTTAGACTATCCTTCATGTTTAAAAATCTCATGATAGAAAAATTTATATAATTTTATAAGCATAAATTGGGAGAAAATTTGAAGTTTCAACAGTCTACTTCCTTGCCAATACATTAGATATCCAAGAAATATTTATGGATTGGATTTTTATTGAATGTAATGACAGGGAAGGCTGTTATTTCCATCACATCCATCCTAGGTTGTAATCCCTCTTTCTCTTCAATGTTATCAATGGCACAAACAAAAGTCTTCCTCTCTCACTTCCAGGCCCCCTTCTCCCTGGAGTTGTGGTCCCCTTCAGGAGTGCCTCAAAATGAAATTGTAACTCAAAATGAACTTGGCTCAGTGTAGGTTGCAGGTTGCATGATACCACTTGGCCAGAAATATCCTACACATTGTATTTAAACAATCTTTTTTTAATTTTTCTTTTAACTCCTCTAGTTTAGGCGTAAGGGAAAATTTATTAGAAGGGTACTGACATATTGCATTGAACCCTAAGAGGATTGAGCAACCAGGAAGGAACCGGGAACCTCGGAAGAAGAATTTGTGAATCTTCCCTTTACTATGCTCCATTGACACAGTTTCTGTGACTGTAGGTAAAAACTACAAATTTCTGGGAGAATTTGATTGGTAGCTTAGGGTCTGGTGGTCACCCCTGGTCAATAATCTCTGGCTCCACATTGGGTCTCTTAGTAGATATGCTAGAGACCCACACCTGTGGATCAAGTGCACATCCCTGTAAAGGGGGAAATGAGAGTGAGTCAGGCAAGCAGCCTGCTTCACTATTCTGTAGGTTTTTCTGCTGTTGCTAAAGAACCTGGAATGCCTCAGCACCGAAATCCTCACCCATACTAGTAGCATACACTGTGTTTCACAACAGATGCCTTCCCATCATCATGCTTTGCTACCCTATGTGATCATGGATGTACTTTATTTGTTTGACTTCATTTCAGACTAGTTTAGAATCTTACTTTTACTGTTTATGTTGGAGGAAAGGAACTCAAAGAGCTAGTTAGGAACCATATCAAGAGACTTAAAGGCTTAAACATTCTTTATAATATTTATGGACTTCTTTAATATGCTCTGGATACAGGACTAATGCCCATATTTTTGTTTACAAAAATCAACTCTTTTAATTCCTGGCAATGTATCAATGATAAACTTCAGATTTATAGATCTCTACTTCATTGTGGCATAACTTTTCATTTGTCATCTACCCATAAGTGTTTTTTGTTTTGTTTTTTAAATCCTCACCTGAGGACATGGTTTTACTGATTTCAGAGAGAAAGGAAGGGAGCGGGAGACAGAAACATCGATGTGAAAGTGAAGCATCAATAGGCTGCCTCTTGCATGCTCCCTACTGGGAATCGAACCGGCAACCTTAGGGGCTTGGGATGACCCCCAGCCAATTGAGCCACACCCGCCAAGGCTCAGTCACTTTTACGATTTGAAATTAGTTGTGGAAAACTTATCTTTGGGGTATTATTTTGAAAATTTATTTCAGATTCTACATTATGGAAATATCAAAGATTTTCTGAAAACAATATAACATAAAAACATTTCCGTCAGCACTTTGTGTATTTTGCTCCTTTCCCGCTTTCCCCATATACCTCTATCCACTTCTCAGTCCTGATTCTTTACCTCAGTGCTTTCGGTAAAGCATTGTACCTCAATTAACAACTTTGAGAGATTCAAAATTCATTCATTCCAACTAATATTTTGAATAATCATTATGTACCAAGCACAGTCAGTGGTGAGGCTGAGGCAGTAGGGAAGACAGAGAAGATGGTGAGATTTTTATTAAGTAATTGGCAGTGAGAATGGAGAGAAGTAGATGGAGTTGAGATATTTGGAAGATATAATTGCCCATTCCTGCTAATTGATGGAGGTATCACTCTCCCAAGGTTTTGTCAGTGAATTGATTTTATATTGAAATATTTTCTCAAACAAATTTTGTTCCACAAGTCTGAGCTGATTTCTAATAAAAGCACTAAATTTTTTTAGTGCTCCTATTTCAAGCGGCACTCTGAAGGTAAAACATATTTTTGAAGATGCATTCAGTTTTCCTGATGTTTGCTTTTGTATCATTATGAGATTTATACAAAATATGTTTAACATAAACCTTTAAAATACACTTACAAGAAAGCAAAACAGACTTGTCAAAAACTAAATAGGTTGTCAAAATAAATCTGTATAATGTCAGATAAAAGTTACAAACATTGAATAAAATATTTCAATATGTGTTTTAAGGTTCATTTTTAAACAACGTGAAACAAATTTATTTTCGAAGCTTTCTTTTGCCAGTAGATGTTATTATTAAGGAGAGATCATTTCACTAGTAGGTGCATCACTGCCACCTAAATTAGGAGAGTACACATCACCACAGGTGTTCCTCAGACAAGCAGACGAGGGCTTCATGGACGAGTTCCTCTTCTTCCCAGGAGCAAGTATCAATCTGCAGATTTGAAAACTTTCCATTTTGTACCAGGTCAAAACTCTGACTTGAGATGAATCTATATTCCAGTGGTTGTCATGATCTAGGAACTTATACTGAGCATACCTGTAAACGAAATACTCACCATGAGACTAGATGATGGTCTCACAGTACTTTGGACTTACGTGTATAAACTCTCATTTCCATAAAAGAATTGCATCCCTTGGCTAGTTTTTAATGAGATATTTCAGACATCCAAAATGCCTGGGGGATAAGATAATCAATACTTAGGAATGCACCATCCAGCTTGAAAGTAAAGCTTGAAAGTTTCAAAAGAGCTCTGTGTGCCCCTTTCAGATTATATTTCTGTCTGTATCCATCAGAGGTAGTGGCCTCTATTTTTCTGTTTCCATGCATTTCTTTATATATTTACTATGTATATATGAAATATAAAATATTGTTTGGCAGGTTTTAAACTTAAGTAATGTGCTGGTTATTCAACAATTGTTTGAGCTTCATGCCCATCCTTCCGCACTCTGCTGTGCGATGCTGGGCCACGGACCCTGCAGACCACATCTGCTTCACCAGCTGGTTCCCTGGTGGGTTTTGGTGATAGAGGCATTCAAGGGAGACTGGAAGGTCAGAGAAAGAAGAGGTTTGCTTCCTGTGTACCCCTTCTCCTATGACCGTTAGCTTGGCAGCACTTTTTCCTCCGAGGTGCAGCAGTTCCTTCCATTAGCGTAGCAGCCAAATGCAGTTTGCAGTGCTTTCACTCCCCAAACCAGCCTTATCGCAGCCTGCTCGGAGACTGGGCACCAGCCATAGATCCCTGTCACATTGGGGGTTTGGATCCTAACTTCATGGGTGCCTTCCTGGTTTGCAAACAACAGCACTAATTAATCAGGCCCCCTTCTCCAAGGTCTGAGTTTCAGTTTTGTCACAACAGACCTAGGAATGTAGGTGTTTCCTGCATCTACTACTGTGTGATTCCAAGAGTCCTCCCTTTGCTTTTTAATTACTTTTTAAAACTGTATATAAAGTAATTGTTAATAATTCATTTAAAATGTTTTCTATGTCTCCTGATTCTGACTAATTTAAGTGGGATCATTAATAGGGGTGACATTCTTGAATGTACAAGTTATGTCGTCTTCAGTTTCACATTCTGAACAAGTCTACTTGTTCCCCTCTCCAGGAAGTTCCATTTTGGATAAAGTCCCATATTTGTTGCTTCTTTGAGGAAAAACAAAAAAGCCAGTAGAAGTTCCACTCACCTGTAATTCAGTCTAACCTCTCTACTTTCTGCTGCGTCAGGTCCACAGCTACATCCTTGTATCTTTTTGTTTTTCAGGCATGTTTAAGAAACAAGTCCTCTGTGGGTTCCAAACGCTAGGAGCACACACATCAAGCCATTCACTTGTGTTTTCTCTCTCTTGCCTTGAAGCGCCCCTCCCCACTTTCCCTGGAAGCTGTTAGGCAGAAGTACACAGCACCCCAATAACCCTCCCCAAAGGAATATTCTCAACTAATCTCTTCAGCCAGTGATATCACTTTCACTACCTCTTGTGTCTCCTCGTACTGGGTGGTGAGTCAGACATCACCAAACTAGTTTTCTACCACTTCTGCAAATACTGCACAGTGGGACTGGCCTCTTGCTTTAAAATGTGCAACTATATGAGACCTACTAGTTTGTTCCTGCCGTTTGTGGTTTCAGTAAAACAGGAAAGTGTTCCATTTTAACATGCTCTTATAAGATGATCCACTAATATTTTTTTCAATCTGTTAGTGTAGTGAATTGAATTAATAAAATTTCTAGTGTTGAAACATTTTTGTGTTTTATCTATGATCATAAGTGGTTCTTCACAAAATATTATCATCTATTGTTAACCGAACAAAGTCTGACTGTCTTTTTTCTTTTATTCATTTTTTTTCAGAGAATCTGTCTTCTCTCTGGTTGCTTTAAAATTTTCTTTTTGTCTTTAGTGCTCTGTATTTTTACCAAAATTTGTCCAAGTGTGGCTTTCTTTTATTTATCCTGTTTGGGAGATACTGTGTTTTCTGAATTTGAGGATTTATGCTTTTCATCAATTCAGGAACATTTTTAACACTCATGTCTTTCAAGTTTCCTTCTTTTTCACCTGCTCATTATATGTTCAACCTCAGCCTATCCTCCAAGTCTCTTAATCTCTCATTGATTTCTCACTCTCTGTCTGAGTAATTTATTTACATCTATTTTTCTGCTTATGAATAATCTGTTTAGATGTCTTTAACTGCTATTTCTACATATTCATGGTATTTTAATTTTTATATTATTTGTTTCACTTTAAAATCTGCTTGTTTCAGACATATGTTATTCTACAAAGTTTTGGATTCAGTCTTCTATTCTTTCAAAAATTAAAACATATTTATGTTATATTTTAGGTTTTATAATACCAGTATCTGAACTCATTGGGAATGTAATTTGCTTTTATTATCTGATGGCTTTTTAGTGGCTTATTTCTTCATATGTTATTATTGTATAATAACATTTGGGGCACATATGTGGGATGTTTGATCAATAGTTACCTTGTTAGTTCTATTTTATTGATATATCCATGGAATGCTATCAGGGACAACTTGAAGTTAATTCCTTAGCTAGGAGTTTTCTGAGTAATTCTGGTAACATTAATTTGAATTTCAAGCCCTTGTGAAGGCAGTCCTTTCGTTAATAATTTTCTGGGTTGGTGTTTCCTTTTTGCTTATCCAGAGCCCTGTCCATTTTTGTTGTTGTTGTTGTTAATCCCCACCCGGGGATATTTTTCCCCCCACTGATTTTTAGAGAGGCTGAAAGGGAGGGAGGGAGGGGAGCAAAGAGAGAGACAGAGAGAGGGGAAGAGACAGAGAGACATTGATGTGAGAGAGACACATCAATTAGCTGCCTCCCTCATGCCCCTACTGGGGCTGGGGACCAAACCGGCAACTGAGGTACATGACTTTGACTGGAATCAAACCCAAGTCCCTTGAGTGTGTGGGCGGATGCTCTAACCACTGAGCACACTGTCAGGGCCCTGTCCATTTTTATTTGGTTACTTTAGGCTAGACTTTATAGTGGTAACAAACCCTTAAATCTCATTGACTTAGTACAACAAGTGTTTATTTATTGCTCATGCCAAGTCCAGTGTGGTTCGGGATAGGGATTCTTATTTACTTGATGAACTTAGGGATTCAGGTTCCTTCTGTCTTATGACACTATCATCTCAATACATGGCTTCTAAAGGTATGTGTTAGGGAAGATATTTCGACTATCATATTGCTAACATAGAAATCATGTAGACTTCTTCAACTAGTGTAATTATTCAATCAGTTAATGGAATTTGAAACAAAAATATTAAGCTTTCTATGCTTACATGGCACAACTGCCATTAATGAGATGTATTATAAACTACTGTAATATATATATATATATATATGTTTTTATATATATATCTACACACATTTATGTAAAATTTGGGGCTCAAATATTTATCCCATATATAGATATATGTATATATTTTATACATACATATGTAAATATATATCTATTTGGTAAGTATATAATATATATGTATATAAATAGACATATATTAATCTACAAAAGACCCAGCATTCCCAGACATCAAATGTGGGAGTATAAAAGCTCTCTAAGAGTAGAATTGATAATAGAACTAGAATGCTTAATTTCATTCATTGATTATTGATTTTCAAATAACATTTTAATTAAAGCATCAGATTGAAGTACTATGATTGGCCACAACATTAATTCTTTCTATATACGTAGCCAAATTATGTCAAAATACCTTAATGTATACCCTATAATTCCATTTCTGTTCTTTTTCCTTGCATCCAATCTACTGCTGAATCTTGTTGCTTGTCCTTCATCATGGCTATCAGCACTGCCTCATTATTTTCTTTTCCTACTGTTATAATGTTAACCAAGACTCTGCTCCTCTATGGCTTGGGCAGTGACAGTCTCCTTCAGCAATCCATAGCTTTCCAATTCTCCTTTCCATGGGCTCCATTGCTTTGATTTTCACAGTTCCCATGTTTAAATCAAGGGTACCCTAAACTATGTCACTTCTCTAGCCAGATTTTGTTTGTCATCCAGGATAGAATAAATGTTTTGTGAATAAGATTGAAATAAAAATTAGGCACAGTTAGAGTTTTAAATTATCAGCTAAAGTAACTACATTCCTCTCTCTTGCAATTAAAAAAAATAATTCTCAAGGGGAAAAGGATCCTGAATCCTTAATCAGAGCTTGACTACAGTGGGGTTAAGTTAAAGGATCTATGAAATCCCCCTGTGCTCTCAATAAGTAAATTATTTCATTAGACTAAAAATAAGCCCAGCATGGTTTAATAGAACAGAAGCCAAGGGACCAGTGCTAGTGAGTGGAAAATTGCCACTCTTAATTCCAAAGATGTTTTAGAAGACTTGTTTTTTCAATAAGTAGTTAAAAAGGGGAAAGTACGATTTTGTGAGCTGGATATAGCATTTGGTAGATGGTAAAGGCAATAAAAATATTAGGCTAAATTCAAAATGATTTCTGCCCTATCATTGTAATATTCTTCAAAAGATCAACAGACATACTTGGCCATAATTGCTGACCATCCACTCACTCCTGATCTTCTGGAAGCTCTGTTTCTCTCTCCAGTTACTCTAATGAAGTCTCTCTGTTGTCACCAATGAAATAACTGTCACATTTAATTTTTTCTCTTTGGTCCATATCTGTTTTGACTGCTCTGAAACATACACTGCTGCACACGCTAACTATTCCTGTTCTACACTTACCTTTCTGAACACACACACGCACACACACGAGGTGAATATATATTAGACTTTCTTGCTCATCTCATCCTTCAGATGTGAGCATTAATCAAGATTCGGTTCTCAGTCACTGATCTTCTCTTTACACAGTCTTCTTAAAAGGGTCCCTTCATCCTCAGCTTTGAGTAACCTTTATTCCTCTGCCCTTAATTTCGGGGCATGTGTTAGAACTAGTTGACTGAACACTGCCTACACCTTTTAAAATTCTTGGATCCATAGATTTTTAAAAGTTCCATTATGGGAAAACCAAAGAAAATCACTAGGTGGAAAATTAATTTTCTGGAATATAGTGGCGGGGGCTCTCAAGGCTGGTTGAAATGAAGCCGTAGACTTTATGCCGTCTCAGTTCAGAGAGTTTTAATTCTCTGTAGGTTCTGAAGCTCTCCATGGTGTCCTGTGAAGAAGTGATTTGTGTGAGAGCCTGGGGACCTCATCTAGATACTAAAAGAAAGCGGTTTAAATTTTGCTCTCTCTTTTTGCATTTTCATCTCTCATGAATCTTTCCTCACCTCCTTATGTTGGGTCTTTTCAAGTCCCAGTTTTGCTTGGACTCATTGCTGTACTAGAATTTTGGGAGACCTTGAGTTTTGTTTTCAAGCTCCTGGCTCTGCTCTGAGAAGAATGTTATGTAATGGCTTTCTCTCGTTCCTTTCAGTATGTCTCTAAATTGGGAGTTAGTTTTGAAAAAATTGGTAAAGATGGATAATTAGTTTATAAAACATCCACGACGACTATTTGTGAAATCACATATATTTTGTTTAGTAAAACAGTTTGTGGAAACGTTCATAATTGTATAGAAATTCATAGCTCTGCAGCCAAGTTTATTTAACAATGAATACAACTGGAGAGACAGGAAACTTGGAGGGAAGGAACTAGAATCCTTGATGGAAATTAAATGGTTCACACACAGAAAGTTTGGAATCTATTCTCTTGCTGGGTTGGATTGGAGAAATGTTGGACTAATCTCGGTCTAAACATGTTAATGACAGATCTGGCAAACAGGCTCATAGTATTAGCTAGCTGGAAGTCCTTATCTGTAGAATATTTTATCAGGATGTACCTATTGTCTAAGATCGTTTATAATAAACAAATCTGATTTATGAAAGATTTCCTGCAAAATGTCATTTAAGTGATGTAACTGCTAAAATCTGCTGTGTATGAATCTCTTTATTGCTTGGATTCTTTTTTTGTTTTTTTAACTAAGGAAATATTGTTATTATTATTTTTAAAATTTATATTTATTGTTGAAAGTATTACAGGGTGTCCCATTTTCCCCCCCAATTGACCCCCTCCACCTCTCTCCCACCCCCTCCCCAGGCCTTCACCCCATTATTGTCTGTGTCCATGGGTTATGCATATAACTTCTTTGGTTAATCTCTTCCCACCCTCCACCCCCCTTCCCCCTTCCCTCTGAAATATAATCGTCTGTTGCATGTGTCAATGTCTCTAAATCTATTTAGTTCGTCAGATTCTTTTGTTCATTAGCTTCTTCTTAAAGAAGACCCTTCAACATTTCATGTAGCACTGGTCTGGTGGTGATGAACTCCTTTAGCTTTTCCTTGTCTGAGAAGCACTTTATCTGCCTTTCAGTTCTAAATGATAGCTTTGCTGGGTAGAGCAATCTTGGTTGTAGTTCCATGTTTTTCATCACTTTGAATATTTCTTGCCACTTCCTTCTGGCTGCAAGGTTTCTGTTGAGAAATCAGCTGACAGTCGTATGGGTGCGCCTTTGTAGGTAACTTACTATTTTTCTTTTGCTGCTTTTAAGATTCTCTCTTTGTCTTTAACCTTTGGCATTTTAATTATGATGTGTCTTGTTTGGGCCTCTTTAGGTTCCTTTTGTTTAGGACCCTCTGTGCTTCCTGGACTTGTAAGTCTATTTTTTTCACCAGGTAGGGGAAGTTTTCTGTCATTATTTTTTCAAATAGGTTTTCAGTTTCTTGCTCTTTTTCTTTTTCTGGCACCCCAGTAATATGAATGTTGGGACACTTGAAGTTGTCCCAGAGGCTCCTTACGCTATCTTCATATTTCTGGATTCTTTTTTCTTTTTGCTCTTCTGGTTGGGTGTTTTTTGTTTCCTTATGTTCCAAATTGCTGATTTGATTCTCAGTGTCCTCTACTCTCCTGTTGATTCCCTGTAAATTATTCTTCATTTCAGTTCCTGTAGCCTTCATTTCAAATTAGTACTTTATTATATCATTGATTTTTCTCAGTTGTTTTTGTAATACTCTTACTAATATGCTTGAGCATCCTTATAAACAAAATTCTGAACTCCGTATCTGTTAGCTTGCTTGGCTCTATTTCATTTAGTTCCTCTTCTAGAAATTTCTTCTGTTCTTTCCTTTGTGACATGTTTCTTTGCCTCCACATTTTGGCTGCTTCCAGGTGTTTGTTTCTGTGTATTAGGCAGAGCTGCTATGTCTCCTGGAATTTGTAGAGCAGCTTTGTGTAGTAGGTGTCCTGTAGGGTCCAGTGGCTCAGCCTCCTCAGTCACCTGAGCTGGGCCTTCTAGGTGCCCCCCTGTGTGGGCTGTGTGCACTGAACTGTTGTAGTTGAGCCTTGGTTGCTGGTGGCATCACTGGGAGGAACTGACCTCCCAGGCCAATCAGCTGTGAGGACCAGCTGCAACTACAGCCAGAGAGCTGCTGTGCTAGAGACACCCTATGGAGCAGGATTTACTTCAGTGGAGCTTTGGTGTTCACCAAGTGCACCCCTTGAGTATCACTCGTGGATGTGGTAGGGTTGTAATCCAGCGTGGTTGAGTCTGACCACCAGGTGCACTGTCTCTGGGGCCTCCCGGGAGGTGCAAAGCCAGCCTGTGCCAGTGCCTTGCCCAGGGCCACCCAGCATGAGCTACACAGCAAACCGTAGTTGGCTGCTCCTTGTGCTGGGCTTGGAGGTGCCCAGGAGAGGCCAAGCTATGAGCCAATGCAGCTGCTGCTAGTGCCAGGCCTGGGGCCACTTATCAAGCCCTATGGGGCCCGCTGCTGCTTATTTGAGAGATTTTAGGAAAGTCCTAAGCATGAGGCTCGAGAGGCCACTTGCACAGAAAAGCCCCTGGAAATGGCCTGGATGAGCTGCAGGTGGGGAGGGGCGGGGCCTCGGGAATCACGGGGCGGGGCCAAAGGTGCGAGTCAGGTGCTGGCGATTCAAACATGGCGCCTGCCTGCCGGCTGTGTGCGGGGAGGACTCGCCAAAGGAGCCATGGCCTCCGCCAGCCCTTCTGCCTGGGAGGAAGCCGCCCCTCACCTCTCGCCCGGATCTCAGGCAGGTTAGTTCCCCCCGAGTGTCCCGGGTCCTTTCAGGCTGCTGCCCGGCGCTGGGCTCAGAGGGAGCGTCCGAGTGAGTCCGTGCCGGGCCCTTTAGAGGAGCTGCTGGGGGGCCCGCAGCCTCCGCGACCCTCAGGGACAGTCCCTGATGGTTTCACAGCCCGAAGCTGTGGGGACGTCTCTTCCTGGCCCTGGAGCCCTGGGCTGGGGGCCCGCTGTGGGGCTGGGACTCCTCCCTCCTCCGGGAAACCCCCACCGCCGAGATTCCCTCCTGGGTTTAACCCACCACACCGAGTGTGGGCCCGCCGCAGCGTCTCGAATTCAGCCCCGACCCGCCCGCGTCTCCGCCCCTCTTCCCGGTCTCGGTGCTTCTTCAGCTCCCTGGCTGTGGGGCTTCTGTTCAGCGGGATCTCAGGAGGCTCTGAGTGACGGTGGTTCTGTGTTTTAGTTGTGATTTTGATGTGGTTGCGGGAGGCGGCGGGTGCAGTTGTTACCTACGCCGCCTTCTTGTTACTCCCTATTGCTTGGATTCTTAAAATTCAGTAAAATTTGATATTGTACAGGAGTTCTAGTTTTTGTGTTTGATTTGACAATTTGATTGTGTTAGGTCAGCTCCATTAAATATAGAAAATAATACTGGCTTGGGAAATGATAAGTCTATGGATTCTGGCATTTAGGTTTGTTTTACTTAACTTTTACAACCCCCAGTTTTCCTGATGCTTATAAAGAGGGCACAGACTTGTTATAAGAGTTTTGCTAGTAGTAAAAGACAAACGTGTTTAAATCATTTGCCACAACAGATGTCAATCTCAGCTGGATGGTGAACTTCTGGAAGTCCACGACTCTGACATATAATCCACTATATCCTATACTCATACTATTGTACCAATATATAGAAGTTGCTCAATGAATATTATAGAAAGAATAAATGCTTTAGGTATTAAAAAAATTTAACTCCCATGACTGAAAGTCCTTATAAAAGAAAGCGTTTATTAGGCCATTGCTAACAAAAAAAGTAGAAAGAAAAAAAAGAAGACCAATCTTGGGGTATGGAGTCTAAACCACCAGAAGCATCACTAGGTAGAAAGACAGCATGTTCATTACCCTGGAGGTGTCTTTATACATCAAGGAAGGGAGAAAGATTTAAGCCGCCTGAAAGGCTTTACATTGGCTGTAGACAAAGTAAAGCAGGGTGAGTCCAGGGACAGGTGCAGTACAGTCCACAGGGAAGAGGCTTCCGCTCCTGTGGACTAGCTCTGGGCAGCAGATGGGGAAGTTCATGTGCAGTTTTGGGAGTGACTTTGGAGGAGAAAATGTTTAAAAGGGCATGTTGGTGATTTTATTACTTTAGTCTCCTTTTAAAATTACTTAAATGAGTATCATTTGTATTTTAGATGTCATTTTACATTTAACTCTAACAATCCAATCTCAAAGAGATATAAAGTTTAAAATCTGCCTGTGACATTTAAGATACTTTGATCAGCTTTTAAAATGACAATATATTTACACTAGTAAATTTATAAATACTTGTTAGATTTTAAATTCCCCCAAAAGAGTTTTTTAAAAAAGTTTTTATTGCATGAGATTTTCCCTTACTTTGTCTGTTTTTTAACATTTGAATCTCTCTCTCCCTCTGCCCCCAAATATATGGATTCAATTGCCTTTGCTCTAGAAAGTTCATTGCATTATCATTTCAATGCAAAATTGTCTCTTGCCAGTGCTCACCTTACCTGTGAATATTTTTGGTGCAGCCTTGGGGAGAAGAATTCCATTTCTCTTTCCAAATTCTTTTCCATGCTACAATTGCACTTAGATTAAGTTCCTAAAATGTAACCAATGTGCATGCACCACATTTTTTCAAAGATGGTTGCTATGGGAAACAAAGATGTTTAAAATGAGGTTAGATTGTAGCTTCAGATAAAAGAATAAATTAAAATAAGTAGTTTCTTATCAAATGAAAAGAAAATAATTTTCAAGTCAAATACCATTATTATAAATTTTCATGAGATTGTCTATCACAACTCATAGTACTTGTCAAAAACACAATTTTACCTTTCATTTGTTTGATAATATAATTAATGTCTTTCTTCCTCTAATGGCTGTGTTCAGGAAGACAAAGGATACAGACTAGTGGATTTCAATGGTGCTGTTTGCTGGAACACAGTCCTGGCACCTTTGAATAAGAGCAATATTGACAAACTTTATAGCAACAATAATGACAATGGTCTACCCTTCCCATTTTATCTAATCTTTTCAAGAGGAATAACAAGTTCACATGCTCATAGAAACAGAAGAGAAGAGATTGTCTCACTTGGAAAGAAAGAAGATAGAGGAATATTGTGTCACATATTTCATTTTTAAAAAGTGAGAAAGGTTGAAAACCAAAGGAAACAATTGCTAAACCACATCATTTAAAGTCTTTGTTTTCCATGCATTGAAATAACTTTACACATAAGTCTTCTAGAAAACAGTATTATGCATTATCATAGATTTGGAAATGTAACTGTATTTAAAGTAATAGTTTGAATGTTGAGTGTTAACTGGATTTACAAGTCCCTATAAAGGCCTGAGATCTGTACTGGTGTTTTTTCCTGTAAATGATTTTCTTTTATTTTGATTGGAGGTCACCCAACTTCCCTAGGTAACTAATTTCAAGGATTTACCATAGTTCAATTATATTCGCAAATATAACAATTGAAATTTAGCGCAACACCTGAAATAAACAGATCATTAAAAAGAAAGCCTTTTCTTCATTTGGAGAAGGCAAGAAATAATTGCCCTTCTTAAAAAAGCTTCCTTCTTTTCTCAAATTTGAAACTGTAACATTTGTTTTGACAGTATTGACATTTTGAAGTTTTATTTCTAACTTTAAAAAGTTAAAAAAAATTCTTTACCTATAAAAAGGACCATTTAAAGTTTTAAAAAAATTATTTTTAACATTCCAAATACAGGATCAGTTGTTAATATATTACATTTACATAATGCTTTGGAACTAGTGGGAGGCTCCCAGTGTGCCTTAAACCTTGGATATGCTAGAATAATGTGCACCACCCAAGAAATACAAAAGCATCTTAAGCAGAGTACATTATAGTCATTCAGTCTGTAACATACAAAATAATAATCATTTATGTGATTTTTAAGAGAGTAAAGCCTTGAGTTCTTTTAATCATTTCCTTTTATCCCTCACTGATTTTTCTTCTAGAGTCAATTAATACTTTTGCTTGACAAGGAATAATACAGAAAATTTATTTCTAAAATCCTTCTACAGGGTTGTCTGCTACCATAACATTCTTTTTTATTAATTTATTAAAAAAACTAATAGTGTGTTTGCTATGCAGCAAGATATAAGATTTTAATTGATTGAGTAACACTGAAAAGGAAGGGTTTTGTTAGAGCAAAGGTCAAGATGATTAGGCAAATTTTATGTTTATTGCACCTACAACAATTTCTTGTGTATTCTAACCATTATTTCTTTTAGAAAATGATGTTATTGCATTTGTAAAATACATTACAAAGACATTAAAATGCATTACAGAAAGTTCAAACCATACAGAAAAAATATTCCAGATTTTACCACCCAGAAATAATGATTGAGTTAATATTCAGTAATTACAATTTCATATTTCTTTCTATGTATTGTAGTAAAAGATTAGACAGCAATAATAGTTTTATAAAAGTGAGATGAGATACACGCTATTAAACAATAAAATTCATTAATTTTAATTTTACTTAAGTTTAATAGAAGGAAATGAAACTGGTAAACTAAAGAAATAGCTAATTTTTTTCTTAATTACAGGGATTATTAGTTTATAAAATATCTCTTTTAAATCACACACACACAAATTATGTGAGACATTAAGATTGTGTTATATTGTCAAATTTTATATTATCATATATTTTTTGAAATCTACATTCTAGGACAACTTAACTGGGTCCAAAATTCTTGGTTTACATTTTATTTACCTCAGAAATTTGTAAACATTGTTGCTATATTATTTTTTGGTATTGCACATCATTTGGAATGTTATGAAACCAACTTAATTTTTTACTCTTTTAAATTACTAATATTCCCCTCCCTTACCTTAATATCTCAAGAAATATTTTTTGTCTGGGAAATTCAGTATAATTTAGGATTTAAACAAAAAAGATCACTGCTGGTTATTTCATGTTAATTTTTCCTGGAATATGCTGTGCCTTTCTATTTACAGATTCAGGTTTTTCTTCATTTAATGAAAAAGTTATTATACATTTAAATAGTTTTACTGCACCATTTGAGTTTAATACCTCAGGAAGGCTAAATATTGTTTCTTGCACTCCTCCTTTCAGTTGATGATCTTTTTTCTAATTACATTTACCTGTAATTTTCCCCCTGCTTTTACTGTCATCAGATAATCTCAGTTTTACTCTCTGTCACTTAGCTGACTTTCATTCAAATAGCTCCTGAATTAACTGATGCTCCACATATCATCTGTAAAATATACTGACTGGTGCTTTGGCCTGTGTCTAGTCAGGTTCTCTGTGGTATATTCATGGATTCCACTTTCACTAACTGGGTTGTATGCTTGTCAACATTAAGTTGTGTTTGTTCCCAAGCATGTTTTTGCCAGCTGTGGAAGTTATGATTCCATTATTTGATTAAACATTTAAAAAATTTATTTAGTGTGCTATGATAAGGAAAAGATGTTCCTATAAAATGTAATTTGAATGTTTGTGTAAAATTTGATACAGACAAATTCCTTGGGGAGAAATAAAAAAAGCTTGTTATCAAATCTGGTGTGATTGAGACGGCAGTAGAAGAAAAAACAAATTGACAAATTCCTTGAAGGATTGTACACTTGGTTTGCTTCACAGTTGTTTTAAAGCTTTTGTTCCCTCTTGGAAATTATCAATGATGAAAAATTGAAGAGAAGCTAATTTGTAGTCACATATTAAAAAAAAAATCCATGACCCTACATCAAAATATAGGCAGATAAATATACATTTTTATGCTTTAAAATAGAAAAAAATGTGTGTATATGATAAACTATATCTGCACTCCTGAAAAACATGGAATTAAAATGTATATATTGCTCAATAATTTTCTTTTTTAGCTCAATGTATGTTTATAAGATTCTTCTGTTTGATGTAAATGAAGTTTCTTTGTTTTTATTGTTCTATAGAATTCCATTGCATCACTATGCTACGTTAATTAGCTTCTTTTCCCTCAGCAAGGTTGTTTTCTCTATTCCTTTGCATTCCTCTAAATCACAGTTTTTATTGGTTTCTGAGTGATTATGGCCATTTTTTCTTCCCAGCCTGCTTTTCTCCTAGGTTGGAGATACCAAAGTGAAGATCTCTGTTTATCTTGCTTTAATGAGAACATGATAGAAAGAATCTTGCCATTTGATGACTTTTCTTAAATTATTCTTAGAGTGAAATCAGTGCTCCCCCTCCTGGAGATAAGGAAGGGGGATGGAGATTGTTAATAAGGATGCTTAAGATTTTGCTTACCTACCCTTTTTCTTTTTCTAGTACCAGTTTTGGTTTGGTGTGATGAAAACAAGGTTAGGAGTAGACTGAATTATATCAGGATTGGTCTGTGTCATGAAGTTTGCCCTGTTGTTGTTTTTGTTGGTGCCTTATATTTGTTGAGTTTCTCCTTTTTGAAATAAACAGTGAACACTGTTAAGTTTTGAGAGAAAAAGATTCTCAATCCCATTTTTTCATCTTTAGTAGAATATTTTTCTTGTATTTCTTATGTGACAAATCCCTGGTTGTCTTTGTTGCTTCTCATATACCTAAAGTCAATATCTTTGTTATTTATATAATGAAAACCTTAATCTTAAAATTTTAGAGTATTACTATGAGCTTTCTGTTATTAGCCATAGCTGAAAAGAGTTATGATCATATAATCTTTTAATTAAGAAAATATCTTTAAAAACTCCAAATGATGCTGTTGACCATGTCCATTAACCTTAATTTAGGATTCATGTTCCATATAAATGTTTTGTAATATGAAGCTATAATAATAGTTATCTGGTACTGGCTATATACTTGGGAATATGCTTTGAAGTTTATATGCCTCATTTTATTTAATTCTCATGTAAAGTTCAAGAGACAGGCCCTAATGTAAAGATTAGGAAACTAAAGCTTAGATAGGAGAGAAGTAACTGTTCCAGGGTCATCACGTATGACCAGGTTTGGCTCCTACACTGAGCTCCTAATGACTACGCTGTGTACCTCTTTTAGCTTTAATTTTAGTGGTTAGCCAACTTTCTTCATACATTAGACATTTTTGGAACCTTGGTCAAAGAGCAAATAAGTTAGATTCTTAAAGAATTCAAGTAATAAAATGGAAGTGTTTGAGAGCTAAGAAATTTCATCATTACTTTGAATTTTCTTCATGGGATGTTAAGTATTAAATGGCCCACATCTTGCCTTAACTGGTGCATATACAATAGTCATTTTCTATGACATTAAGTCTCTTTCCTTGGTTGGAGAGGCCCCTCTGAATCTGATCTAGGCTTTCCACTGTCTCCTTGCCCAGAGGAGACTGTCTAAGAGTCCTCTAAGTGTTTTTCTTCTGCTAAGTGTCCTCATCTTTACTTCTGCTCCAATTATTCAACTCTGCAATGTTCTAAATGATGGATCTCTCAGTTTGTAGGACACAGGCAAATATCTTGTCTCTTAGCACACCTTTATCTTCTTCTTTTTCTACTTCTGAAGTAATGGCCTTCAGACTGTCCCTTTCTTGTGCCACACTGACCTTATGGAAAACTGTAGGGAATAACAAGTGCACGGCGGGCTTGGGGTTTCTTCCTGATAATGTGGTGCTGTGCCAGCTGAAAGGGACTATGGGAGGAGGGTTCCACAGAATTTACTACTGAATTTATTGTGATTGGGTTTTGTGCTTGCCTGGGGTGTAGGAGCCTTTCCATTGGTTTGTGGATTTCTCACAAATGGAATTGGTCCATATATCATTGGATCAGTGCAACCATGGAGGGAAGGCGGATCTGGGGCTTCCCATTATCCCACCTTGCTCATGCTATCCCTCTCGTAAGCACATGTTTTAATTGTACATTTAAATTTGCATTTAGTTCACTAATTTGTGCATGGTAAACTACAAGATGAGTTTTTAGTATATGATTCATCTTGGCCTGCTCTATTACTGCACCTGCAGTAAATGTATTCCTTCATCAGTGAAGTATAAGTGGAGAACCAAATTGAAATTATATATTTTTTTTCCTCAGGACTTCTAATAGTGTTAGAGGCATTTGCTTCAGTTATCTGGAATGTATATCTAAATCTAGAATAAATATCTATCATGGTCAATACCTGTAAGTATATGTCTGGAATCATGAGTAATGGGTTAATGTAATCCATTTGCGAGTTATGGACTGGTATGGATCCTCTCAATATGCAGCCCATGGCTGCTTTTAGTCTCTGATATTACTATTAAAAAAAACAATTGTTAATTATTTTTTGAGCTTCTGAGCACACAGTGGGATATATTTATGTTTTTGTTGATTGATTGAATGTCTCCTTAACAACTTATTTTGTATACCCAGGAAACTACTTTTTTAAAAAATTGAGGTATAATTGACATATAACATTATATTAGTTTCAGGTGTACAACAGAATGATTCAATATTTGTATATATTGCAAAATAATCACCACAATAAGTCTAGTTAACATCCATCACCTTCCAAGAAACTACTTTCAAAAAGCAAACAGGGTCTTTACTACTTGTTAGTTCTAGTACCCTTCTGAATTCAGAAGTTTTTTTGTTTTTTTTAATGGGCATCATCTTACCCCACTTTCATTTGTTTCCTCTAGATGCCCATAAAGCTTTTTATAATGAAGGCTCCTCCACTGGAGTTTCTCTTATCTTGTCATCTATGGTCCACTTCCTGAACAGTATTGCCAATCAATTGGCTACTTGTTACCAGTCTAAAGTCTGGGTGCCTGATGCTTCAAAATGTCAGATTTTGGAGTAAGGAAAACTTTATTGATTGAGAAGGCAGCAACTGAGAAGATGGGAGACCTAGTTGTAACGTAATACCTACTATGATACTTTTATTATCCAGTGCCCTGAATAATATCCCTTTTAATTCCGCCCATTGAGTGGAGTTGTATTTTTCTTCTTCAGTCAAAATGAAAGTGAAATAAGCCAGCCAGAGAAAGATAAGCATCACCTGACCTCACTCATATGTGGAATCTAAAGAACAAAATAAACTGACGAACAAAATGGATCCAGAGACATAAAAGCATGGAACAGACTGAAAATCTCAGAGGGAAGGCAGGGGTGGGTGGGACGAGAGCAACCAAAGAACTTATGTGCATATATACATAACTCATGGACACAGACAATAGCGTGATGAAGGCCTGGGGTGGGGGTGGGGGCGGGAAGAAGGGGTCAATGGGGAACAAAAGGGGACATGTGCAATACTTTCAACAATAAAGACAAATTTAAAAAAAGGAAAAAGAAAAGAAATGATCAGCTAGTTGTAATGCAGCTGCCTTCCAGACTGAGTTTTGGCTTTAATTTTGAGCTACAATCTGTGAATCATGCTGCTTATGAGACAGCCTTAGGTAATATTCTAGTCCAAATTCCATGACTGCAGGGTGGCAGTGTGGGGCTTTTGCCAAAGGCGTCAGCCAATTTGACTTTTCTAGCTGCTTATATTTCTAATATAATTTTAGCATCTATTTAGAGTGGGGTTGCATGGGTCAATGGCCATTTGAAGCTTCAAGAGAGCCTATTGCTATGAAAAGCATTATTCAAATTCAGCTTTTTCCATTGTTATTATATGAATAGGGGACAATAAAATTTATAGATGTAGTGTATGATTTCTTCAAAAACCAAGTCTTTGTGCCTCTTTTTTTAGTTTGGAGCTAGAGAGACAATAAATCATTGTGATTTGTTGAGGAATGATGCTAGTAGTTCTGGCTCATGTAATCAATTACTGGACCTTATATTTTTGCTAGGTTAATTGGCTAGTCCCTGGTAGTAATAAAATTAACCAACTTTTGGAACTCATTCTTCGATTTTTAGATCTAGGTATCAACTTTATATTATTGATATAATACTACCTTTTGATTGAATTAAATCAATATCTCTTCCCACCAGGTTGTGGAAATAAACAGATAATTTAAATATCCCATACAAGCTTGTTGCACAACTTGAATTGTTAATACCATATCAGGAATGGCTGGTGCTAATGAAGAATTCTCTTTACTTGGTCTTGTGGAGTCTAGAGTGTCTCCAGGACCTATCAGTTTTTCTCACATGCTTTTGGACTATTATTAAACAAGGAATTTTTGGATACTAATTCATCTGCATTTACCATATTTTTAATCAGAACTGAAATTGTTTGTTGTACCTTACTCTCTGCCTCCCCCTTCCCAAGTATCCTATTTAATTTTATATTAAGCACTCATGTAGCTTTAGGTAGTTCTAAAGACCCCCACCTAACATGCCCAATTGAAAAAGAATAAACAGCAGATTTCTATGACATTCTTGTTGGTTAAGGCAAGAATTCCTCATTCATACATCGTATTGATTCTGGTAATACATTCCAGTAAGGATGTATTCTGGCAACAATCTTACAAAACTTTCATTCATAAATTTCTACTTTGAACCATACTTTTATTTTTGAATGTTTTACCTAAATTACACTGCCATTTACCTTTTTATTAGCATGTCTAGTTTACTTGTATATTGTGTACCAGTGCTTAGAAATCTCAATGAATTTTTTGACCACCCTGCGTGTTTTTCTTGCATACCGATGCCAATGGCCTTGGTGTCTTTGCTGGGACATTGCACCAACAGTCTCTGGCCATCTTGTCATTCAGAATGATCTTTTAAAAGTCTCACTGTTTTAAATAGCACTGCTTTGGAAGAGGCTGCAGATTCTGCTTTTATGTCGTCATTAGCTTTTAAAATGCATCAAGTCTAGGGTAAATGGAGGAGCTGGTAAAGCAGCTGAATCCTTATCTCTTATAATGATCCATTAAAACTTTAGTAGCTATTCGATCTATTTTTTCCTTTTCTGTACTCTTTTAAATTAACCACATGAACACTTTCACCCAGCTTAAATGTCTTAAAGTTTTTTTTTTTAAAAAATATTTTTTATTATTTTTTCTTTCTTTCGAATAGTCGTAATCTTTTTCATCATTCAACCCCACTTATTTGGAAACTTCAGTCACAACACCAATCATTACTTAAGTTAAAGGCATAAATTAGGGGATATCGTACTTTAGTATCATCCAAAGTTGCTAATATTGCCACCATTTCAGAAGCTGTGGAAGGATTATTTCATTTGCTTCCTAAGAGTTATTCATTTAGTATCTAATTTCGCTTCTATAGATGTGTTTTATGTACCTTGACTTATCCAGCTTTGCAGATTGAAGTTTGACCCTCTGATTACATTTCTGTAAAAGTTGCACCCAATTGGGGATCCTGAGTAACACTAAACATACTCTTCCATTCAGCAGTACCTTATACGAGGGAAATAGCTCCTTGGATCTGAAGGCATAAAATTCATTTTAGCAGAGGCTTCCCAGGAAGCTGTTTATATCACTCCACAAATGACTTGCTGTGTTTTGTCTATGATTCTCTCCCCTTGCAACATGTGGTCATTTTTAACGATTCTCATTTAGACTGAGTTACAGTTTCATGCAAAGAAATATCTACCTGATTCCCTTTTGGCATACTGGTCCTTGTGTTTAGGATGACCAACCATAATTTGATGGACTTGGCAGCGTCAGTTCTTTCTGTTACTTTCATTTTTTTTTCTCAAAGGAGCCAAAATTACAGAATTCTTGACTGACTTCCCCTCTACCCTAATTTCTTTTTAAATCCTTGTAACAATTTCCCTTGGTTCAGTACCTCCCACCTCCAAGTTCTGATATGTTTTTTCTCCAATCAGTGGTTGCATCATTTGCATGACCTCAAACCAGAGTGTCCTGGGAGTCAGCCTGTCATCAAAGGTTCACACCCCCCTTTCCTCATCTTTTTTTTCCCCAAAGCCTTACCCATCATTTAAATTATGGAGTCAAGGGTCATTCTGATACTCTATTCAATGTGCCAGTGGCATCAATTACACAAAGTTGGAGAACTGAAAGGACTCCACAGGGTATATTCATATGTGGCTTTGATAAAAGTAAAGGCAATACGTCAACAGGAGAAAGAAAACACAAGTCAACATCGGAGAGGTCTGAGATTTCTAGGCACAGTCCCCATGGTCCTTTCTCAATTTTACAGGATGTGCATTGTCTTTGGATTGTGACTCACCAAGATATGTGGGAGATACTTTTGTCTCAGGGCAGTCAAGCAGAAGTTTCCTGAGGAATCTTTTATAAACTACCAGTCAATAACTAAAATAGGCTATATAACTGGTTAAACCAGATGCAGACCATCACGCTACATTCTGAATAAACAATGTAGGAAACTTGCTGTTGGGCGCCACTAGGGAAGTTTTGGAATTCAAACTGCCCATTATAAAGCCCTAGGTAGTACATTTTATTCCAGTCCTACCCAAGGATTAGTATTATGGTTCCAGACATCCCTGAAGACAAGCACACAGTTATTTTTGCTCAGACCAGCTCTAGGTTTATCGTATTTGTATACAATATTTTTTCCTGTACAAATTTTAGTTTTCTTTGGAGTTGATTCTTTTATTTTATTTTATTGATTTCCTAATACGTCATTAGTTTGCTTCCTATTACATCTTTATCCATCTTCCTCCTATTTGGAGGTGAAGGTATTCATTTTGTGTTTTTTTTTTTCCATTACTCTCTATTCCTCCTTTTTCTATCTCAATTATCTGAGTTTCTACAATGTGCTAGTCACTGTGTTAACTCTCAAAGAGCTTAAAATATGTTAAGAACGATAATCATGAAAACGTGTAAATTGGATTGAGTGCTGTCAGTGCTAGGAGAGAAGTGTGTCCTGGCTATAGTGGAGCCCAAAGAAGAGGGTTTTCAATTCTACCTGCTAGTTCAGGAAGAGTGGTCCTTCAAGGGTGAACTGGGGTGAAGGATGAATAGGGACACTATGACCAGGCACACTGTGCTGTGTAGCAAATAGGAAGCCACGGAAAGACTTTTAGTTTGAGAATAAAAGGTCAGACTTAGAAAAATCATCCTGGAGATGGTTGCGTAACAGATTGGAGCGGGGTAAGACTGGAAACAGGAAGTTTGTCACAGCCCTGGCCTCTACTGCTCCATCTTCCATATAGTCTATGCGCACCTTCAGTCATTAAATTGTGGCAGTAAAGTTCTTGTATCTACTTGGTGGCAAACTCATGGTGTGCTTTCAGTACTCATCCTTTCTGATGCTTTTGATACTGTTCACTTCTTCTCCCTTCTGAAACTGCCCTCCTCTGATTGAGAAGACACCATTTGCTGGAGAAAAGTGTTTTCTGCACTCAGAGAGTTGGAGGCAGAAATAATGATCAGGCGCTCCTGGGCGCTGACTTCACTTTCTCCACTCCATGCTGACATAGCCTTCTTGATGCTGAATTTGGTTCAAGATCCAAGAGGGCCTGATGTTGAAAATATACCTTTAAACAGAAGTGCAATGATTATAATTTCTTTCTAAAAGGGGTTGTAGAAACAAGTAATTCAGCCAGTTTTGGTAGAAATGAACTTGAAGAAGATAAGACCAATGGCATTGAGGTGTGCTTATTGCATGTCTGATAGATTTCAGTATTCTTGGACAAATACAACTGGAAAGTGCATTTGTATGTTTGGGGGAATTCATCTCTTGGTGGTAGCAGGGGAATGAATGGTAGCAGGAGTACAAGGTTGCTTCAGGCCAATCTGTAACTTTTTTGAAGTGCTGTACTATCTCTCCTAGGTCTCCTCTTATTTGCCCATCTGGTGTTGTTTGCTTGGTAGCCATGCCTACCATTGTAGACTCTACATCCAAGTGATGCTGCAAGACATGTTCTTCTGACACAGAGTGCCTGAACGCTCAACACTACCCCTCTGTCACACTTCACCATCTCTGTCTCTAGGACACCGCAATGATCTACTTCATTTATTTTTAATAGAAACAGCCTTTCTACTTTCATTTTGGGATAATGACGCCACACTGCGAAGACCTGATGAAGGCAGAGCCAGAATACTAGCTTCCCATTCTGATAGTCTGCTCAATTAATCCCTAAAACCTTTCAATAGTGCCAATCGACAGCTTGCCTCTTATGTGGCTGCTGAGCAGTTTATCCTTTTGGGGTCCTTTTCTTAATGTCAGGGACAGTGGTTAAATAGGTCTCAAAGGGCTTCTAGGCTGGGATCCAAACATTTTGTTTAGCAAGGATAACCAGAGAACCAGTGAAAGAAACAAAAGAGGTAATTGGGAAAAGCATTTATAATATGTTGGTAAGCTGAAAGTAGCATTACCCATCCTTTCATAAAGGGAAGTGAGAACAATCCGCTGAGTAAAACCAAGAGCTGACTTTCTCATGAGATCCTTGGTGTGATTAAGCTACATTCACTCTGCAGGGAAGTATTCAATATCCGTCATCTGTTTAAGGCTTTGAGAACTGAGCACATCTAAAAAGCAGAGTCCTTCATTTTTCTTTTTGGAGTAAATGATTATGATGATGACGATGATGATAGTTTTCAAACAACACGTGCCTTTGTGTACATTGACAAGGGAAGAGAGGATGACAGACATCATGGTAATGTGCATTCAGAAATTAACCACATATTCAAAAATATTTTAAAGACAGCTCTACAGAAAACAAATAAAACTATGTTCCCTAGAGACAAAAATCTAGTCAGACTGAAAGGGTTCCACTGCTTAAAAAGATATTAGGATTTGGAACTAATATTTAGGCGGTTCCTAAGGGAATAATATAGCAATTTGGTTGCAATAAATGAATATTTACAGATCATGGAAGGAGACTATGTGAACAGGATTTATGGAAACAATCTTAACAGTTAGAATTAGAAAGTATTAGGCCCTATATTGCTGAAGAACAATAATTCATGGAAGACAGTTAATAATAATATTATGAGAAACAATCATAACAACAAATAATTCAATAAAATGTAAGGAGAAATTGTACTTAATCATCTAAGGGCCTATATTATTTTAGAAATGGCACACCTTTTAAAGCCAGGAATTCAAGTTTTTGCTCAGTCACTTACTAGTAATGAGGCCTGGGAAAATTCTCAGACCTCAAATATTACAACTCTAAAATGAGTTAGAGGAATTACTTTAATTGAGTTTCTATAAGGATTGCTTGCAATTAAATGTATGTCAAAACATTTTGTAAACTACAAAGGGTCAAGACTGGAGAAGACACATATGAAGAAGTCAATGATGAAAACATCTGCTCTACCAGATGTCAATATTTAAAATAAATTGCAGTAATTGAGACAGAGGTAGATAAAAAGATCAGTTGAACACAACAGAGAGCCCAGAAAAAACCCCACACACGTGGACCCTTGATATATGACAGAAGTTGCTTGGCAGATAAGTGAGGAAGGACAGATTTTTTTCAGCAAATAGTACTGGGTCACTTGCCATATACACATATGTATTTATCTATCATCCATCATCCATCTAGTCTTAGCATCCGTTCACTTATTCATCTGTTCATACTTCATTATTTCTCAAAAGATTTGAGATAAGTAACTAAACTTCATGAAAGAAGAAAGGATCAAGAGTAGTGGTTTTTATGTATAAATTGTTGTTTCTGTTGAAAGAGTCCAAGGGTAGAAGAAGTTTAATCAGAAAAGGTTTTCTTGTAGATGTGGAACTGCCTAATTCAGGACAAACTCATTTTCTTTGTAGGACCATCAATCATGAGGGTTCGTACCTTCTTGGAAATAAATTTTGGACAATGCATTTTAATCTTGTTAAAGATGGAGAGATTATTGCATTTGACAAGATATTTCCAAGAAACAAGATGTCTTGAATCAGATAGTTGTACAGTACTGTTTTTCAGATAAGAGGAGCCCATGGGGCTGTGAATATATAAAGTCCTATTTGTAGAAAACTTCCAAGAATGAATGAAGCCTCAATGACAGTTTAATCTAACTAACAAGCTCCAAAGTATTCAAAGACCTTAATATTCAAAAGAAAATATTGAGTTGTTTATGTGAAAATACTAGACTGTGTAGGTGACACCTTAAAAACTGTAATATGAACAAACTATGGCAGATGATATCACAATATCTTTTTATTATTTTATGAGAAAACAAATGTGCTGAGAGTTACAACATCTAGTGCTATTAAAATGTTCAGAAATTCTTTCAAACGGAAATTATGGCAGATATTAGGAATATGAATGAGATCTTGTACTTGCAAAGAAAGATGGTTCTCAGAATGAACATTTGGAGCATGGAGCCAGACTGGGAGCCACACACTGCTCAGGGCAGGAGCTTGAGATCTTCCCAAGAGTAGCCAACAGACTGCATTAGTCAGGTAATCAGGACCAGCTAGATATAGTATTTGGGGATTCCATTGCAAACTCACAATCTGGCCTAGATCCACCAGCCTAGTAGTCCTTCAGGAGCTCTATTTTGAATAAATGAATTGGGGATAGGTGATGGTAGTAAGGTGGTTCTTCACATAGATGAATAATATCAAGAAAGTCATGCAAAAGGGGGGGCATCTGTAATACTTTCAACAATAAAGATAAATTTTTAAAAAATCATGCAAAAGAATTTAGTTAGTGTCCAAATTAAAGGATGGGGCACAAGACCAGAGAGGGTTACTGCAGGAGAAATGTGATGGCAACAGTGGCAACCTAGTCTGTGACAGAGGTCTCAGAGCAGGGGCATGGCTCAGACACTAGGTTGGGGCTAGGTCCAGGACTTAGGTCCTTGAGGGATCTGGAAGAACAGAACAAGGTTCCAGCCAGAGAGTACAGATCTATTGGTGCAATTGTCAAGGTGGATATCCCAAGGGAATAAAGAAAAGGCTGTAGAAAGGTTGGATTAATATGGAATCACTTGAGGTTTGAACTGGGACAGAGTTGGCCCTAGGGCCTGAATTTGGTTTGAACCTTTGGGAAAGATTCAGAGTTTCTGGTTGTGAGAAGTAATATTTATAACAAATGAATTAAGTTCATGTTTATGAAGGCAGTTTGACTTGCCTCTCCAATAGAGTAACAGAAAGAAACTACATTCCAAGTAAAATTACTTGTAATTAAGGAACATAAGAGGCAGTTAAGATTATTAATTAAATATTCCAACTCATAAAACAGCAAGTTCCAGAACAATCTAATGGACAGCTTGAAACAGATGTGGACCAACCTTTTGGGAAATAATTCCCATAGGTCTCTAGTGTTTCTGCACATCTTACCGGCGAGACTCTGACTGCTCTTCATCCTGGACTGTTGTTTCATGGTTGTTTGTATAGTACCTTGGAATTAGAGATAATGTCTCTCCAGAGCAAAGTGCAGCCATGCTTACCATCTAGTACAATAAAAATGTCTCTTACTGGAGCAAAAAGCAAGTGTGATTACTGCCCATAGTAAAATATCCCGGTTCTCTAAGTTTGGGGCTCCTTTTCTGTAACACAACCCACAGTGTGTGCTGTGTCATCCTGCAGTGTTGGGGCTTAGGGAACCAGAACAAAAATGCTGATACTGTGGCTATTGCTACTGAGGTAACAAACTGTCCTTTGTCTCTCACCGTGGAGTTTCATCTGTTCTACCAGCATTCATGGAACTTTGAGAGACTAATTTGTTAGCTACTGAGAAGAGTAAAATCTCAGTTTTTGGCAGAACCAGGGCTGATTTTGGAAGTCTGTAAATATAAAGCTTTGTTCTAAGTAGGCCAAAAGGATATCAGAGTCTGTTAATAGTGTACCTTTGCATTCCCATGCCAATATATTTCTTTAAGTCATTATTGGAGAAGTAACTTTTAGCTTTTCCGTCTCCTGTAACATGATGACTATATAATTCACACACCATAAAAAGAATTGTTTCTGAACGAAAGTATAACTTAATAAATTATCTATATCATTTTTGTATTTCAGTAACATGTGCTTGAGTGTTGCTGAACTAAAGATCTACTTACCAGATTTATAAGAAAAATTATTAGGAAAAGCTAAAAGACGTCTATGCTTGGGGAGAGAATGCTGTAGGAATACCTTTTGAATCAATCTGATTTACTCTAATTTTCACATATGTTCTAGTTATTTTATTTTCCCACTTGAAAATGTTACTATTTTTAGAGATACATTATAGGAATCATAGGTCTCTAACAGTATTTGGGGACAGTACATTGGGATGTTATAAGAAAAGTGTTGGCTTTTCTGCAAGAAGTCTGGCTTAAAGGTTCCAGATTTTGGAGATCTTACCTTATGACCTTGAACAACTCACTTATCTTCTTGGAACACCAATTTCCTCATACAAATTAAAATAAAAACAGATAATGTTCTGATCACCCAATGGTGCTTTCAAAACTCTTAGATGTTAACACTTTTACGTAGAACTTTCCCAGCACTGTAAAGAAGATACCATAGTGAGGACAGCAGGATTCCTGCACTAGCCAGCTAGGGTCTACTATGACTTTTTTATTATTCAATATTGATTCTTATGGCCATGTCTTAAGAAACGGATGTGCCATGGCGGGGTAAAATGAAAAGGAAAGAACACAACCTATACGACAGTAGGGCAGATGATAAATGGAAGCTCGGCTGGCATTCAAAGTACATGTTGTTCAAACAATAATATTTAAAGTTTGTAATGAAATGTGTTCATTTCTGAAAGAAATCCCAGGGATGTTCTCAGGAAAGCTGTTCATCTTGTCCACTGATAAATTATTATGTTTTGCTGAATGACACACATGAGGAATTTACCAAAGTTGACAATTTACTGAAACCTTTTTACTTCTAAATATTTTTAATGTTTACAGCAATTTGTAAAATAGACTATTATGACCTAGGTTGCTTTGGGCAATTTGAACGCATAGTTTTCACTGTCCCCTTCATCTGTGTTCTCTTTGTTCTTTAGACTGTCCCCACCCACCTCTCATTTCCTCTCCTCAATCTTGTCTCTTCTCTCTGTTGATCAACTTTTTTCTCTCTCACCTCTTTGCTTCTACATTTCTTTTTTTTTTTCCTTCTTTTTTAAAAATACATCTTTATTGATTTCAGAGAGAGGAAGGGAGAGGGAGAGAGAGAGGCAGAAACATCAATGATGAGAGAGTCATTGATCTGCTGCCTCCCGCAGGCCCCTGGAATCGAACCGAGATCTCCTGGGTCCTAGGCCGATGCTCCACCGCTGAGCCACACCTGGCCGGGCTGCTTCTACATTTCTTTATTCCCCTTCCTCCTCAATTGCTCTTCTCTTTTAGCTCCTCTAAATTCCCATCTCCCTGTTGATCTTGCGTCTTTCTGCAGACCCTCCCACTTTTCGCCTGGGTCCCTCTGTCTTCTTACATGGCCCGTCCTCCTATCTCTGGCTCCTAATTCTCCACATCACTGCCTTTTTTCCTGAGGTCATAGCCTGGGCTGTTCTTTGTGCTCAATCTTTTCTCTCTTTTCCCAGCAAAGCGCTCCTCTTTGTACTCAGCTTTCCAAGCTGTAGGGGCATCAGGAGAAGCATAAAAACCAGGGGAAAGGTCACTTACACAATCCTTAAAATGCTATGGTTGTCTCATAAATTAGAATCTGTGCAAAGACCATGCATCCAATATAAATGTCACAAACCTTTTAACCTAACGGGGAAAAAAGCAAGTTTCTAGTTAGTATATTGGTAATTTCGGCAAAGAAGAAAAGCCGGTCATTTGACATTGTTTCTTTGGGAAACTGAATTTCAGATTGATTTCTGATAAATTGACCTAGAATCATTCTGAGTGGAAGGCAATAAAGTTTTAAGTGCCACTTCAAATTCCAAAAATGTAGTCAACTTAAATTCCCCCTGCCTTTTGTCAGAATTGGTCCTTGAGTGTGGGGTCACTAGCTATGGTTGGGGACAGAAAGTGAAAATACAGAAAATGGAAGACAGTGTCTTAATTTATTTTCATTCATGTTTCTTTGTGGATTCAGAAGAAATAAAACTTAGAAAATGTTCGTATAGTAATCTGTGATAGAACTAGAAATGAAAGATTTCCAAATTTAGAGAGGCTTCTCAGAGACTCCAGTTTGAAATATTGAAATGACTAAAACAGAACTCTCTTGTCCCCAGATATGTGGGACTTATTTTTCTAGCCATCCCAAGAAACTGCTATAAATTTACTGGAGTGTATTATCATTTAAAATAAATGATACCAATTGGAATTTTGAGAAAATGTCAGATATTTTTTAATAAATAAATTGATATGATAATAAATACTTTGATGGCAATACTGAGTAATATAATTTCTATACCTTAAGTAACTAAAATGTGGCAAGAAACATTGGTGAATTTAAAGGTAGTGGTGATGTTTAATTGGAAAACTGCTGGAATGACTATTTCTATGCTCTCTTGTGTCCGATATCTGCATCCAGAATAAAAGTAATCTCTCTCCTCTTCCCCTCTTTTAAACACCTGCGATCCTTAAAGCACAAATCACACTTCATACACAAATCTTTTCTGGACTGAGTCTGTAAAGATCTTTCCCTCTTCTGAAGTCTAACATTAATTACCTTTTATACTGTGTACATCTGACAATCATGTACCACCTTGTGATTTTCCTATCTTAACATGTAATTTAAAGTAAATTTATTTTAAAAACACAAGTGTTCATATCTTGTCTCTAAAGTTAGAATTTAAACTCTTTGAGGGAGAATGGTTTTTAATATTTGTTTTCTTCAGAGCGCACACACAGTGCTTTGAAAATAGCATGTTCCCTAAATACAAGTGGATTTGAGTAAAGAGCTTAGAATAATAAGAAAAAATAATTATACTGTATGAGTTTGCTGACCATATTGTGTTTAATCTGACTTCTTATTCCCATGCTGAGCTCTCAAAGACAGAGATTTAATGTGGTAATTCCAATCGATGTAAAGTAGAATGAAAGTACTGGGAACGGAAAACTGCTGGCACTTTATAATGGCATGTAATAAGTTTATAGACTTTGAAGCGGTATTTTTAACCTTGGCATTTATTTCAGAATGTGTTTTATTTCACACTACTTTTGCTAACTACTGGTGGGATATTGGATTATTGAACTGAAGAGTTCATAATACTCTCATCATTTGTCAGCACAGTGTTTGGAAACCATGGTATTAGGTAGTGGAAGTTGTGATTTATGCTGCCAATGTTTAATTTGCTCTGTGACAGTCTTCTAGAGCATGTGAGATGTAGGCAATAGCTGAAAATTAAGGTAATGCACGACACAATCCAGACAAATGAGAAAGATGATGTGACGTTAAATGCTGTGTCTTGCTATTTTTGTCATCTTTTTGCATAATAATGCTTCTCATTATTCTCAGTAGAAATTAGGGTCATTATATTTTACAACTGAGTATTAAGCAGAATCATATAATGTTGTCAATATTTGACTATTTTTGACTTACTAAAATGGTAATTTCCTTTGGCTCAACCTACCTAAAATTTAGCTATATAAATTTCTGCTTTATATGTACTACAGCAGTTGACAAAATATCTTGAAAACTGTTTTGTTTTTTTTCTCTGTGTGAATCCACGTTGAATTTTATTTAAAATGTGTACATTCAGACTGTGGTTGACTCCAAGATGAATATTGAGGGTTTTTTTGTTTGTTTTTTATCCCTTCTTTTGGATAGAGTGACACATGGGAAGATAATCATATTGAGTCTGACTACAACATTCTTTCCTTATAGCACCTAACATCCAGCTTCTAAACCTCAACCGTTTAGCATCTGGTTCCACCACCGCTGCCAAGAACAGCCAAGAAAACTCCCCAGTCTGGAACCAGTAACATTAGAAGTGCTTTTTGGATTGTTCAGTTTGTGCAATGAAAACAGCAACATTTATTATGGGGAAATACGAGGGTGAAAAATTTGTCTTATATCTATAAACAAAGTGTCTTGTTATTGTAGGACATTAAACATACCTTCAGCTGAAGAAGACATGAAATGATAATGTTGAGGGCTGCTCTTAGAGCAGACCATGTGGATCAGGTGACAGTGATTTGAATGACAGAAAAGTGGTAGAAATTATTAGCTATATACACAAGAAGTATCAGGAACGAAAATGTGACAGATCTTAGTGATAAGTTAGGCAGTTTGCCAGAACTATGAAAAGTTCTGCTCCAGAGAGGGTATGAATGAAGCTTTAGAATGCCAAGCTTTGTCATGTTCTCTGTAAGCACGGAGCAAACTATGTGAGCGCAGGCCTATAACATCTGGTGTGGCCTGTGTAACCCAGATGTTTGTTATTACTGTATACTGTTCTACCTAGAAGATTAAATTTACATGATTTTTTTTTTTGGTTATGTGAAGGCATTCAAGTTAGACCAAGCAAATGTAACGTGACTGAGCTAAAGCAGCTAAACTGAGTTTGTGCCTCCAGTTTTTCCATAACAAGATTAAAGTCTCCATTAAAGACTAAGAAACAATTGCAGGCTATGCAGATTACATTCCTGAATGTCACTGATATCTGGTAGTTGTAAATAAGAATGACTTATCATAGATTTCCCAAGTCTGTGATATTTAATCAGTTGGGTAATATGACCAAATTCTAATTATTTTTGTGAGTCATAATTAATTGTAACATGAAATTTAAAATATTAATCTGCACATTATGAGGGCACATACTTCCATTAGATATGCACCCACTTATTGTCTATTAGTTGATGTCTGAGGGGATATACTTCTTCAGATTTACCCTGAAGCATATGCAATATACAGTGATTCAAGGAAGTAAAAATACAAATATTTCAGTAAATGTAGGACACAGTCATGAAGCATTCTATGTCTTAACATTTTTACATTGTCTTTTTCAAAAGTAAAAACACTGTCATAGGCAAAAATATTATCTATACCTTTTCTAATTGTTGTGCAGATCTAGATCTATAATTTTAAAGCAAGGTTATCTATTTTCTAATGCTGAAATAGCATAGGTATATTATAGGTGTAGGAACCAGGCTTCCTGGCTTCAAACTTGGCTCCTTCTATTGCCTGCCCTGTGTCCTTGAGCAAGCTATTTAGTTTCCTGAAATCATTTTCTCTTCTGCAAAATGTAAATAATATTGTACATCATAGTGTTGTCATAATGATTAACTGAATTTATGGCATGAAAGCTCTTAGAATGTTGCCTACTCCTATAGCATTAGCAAACATCAATAAATGTTAGCTTTTATTATTACTACCCACTATTATCAATACAGTAAAATGTTCTTTAAAGCTTAAGAAGGACATCCACATACAAAAGGGTGAATTTAGATACAAACTTTACACCCTTCACAAAAACTAACTTGAAACTAACCTAAATGTAAAATGCAAATTTTAAAACTCCTAGAAGATAATAGGAAAATATCTCATAAACTTCTCTTTGAAGATCACTTTTTGAAGTAATCCCATACCCCTTTCCACTATGGCTGCACCAATCTGCATTCCAACCCAACAGTGCATGAGGGTTTTTTTCTCTCCATATCCTTGCCAACACTGATGCTACACCATCCTGACAGGTGTTAGGTGATATCTCATTGTGGTTTTAATTTGCATCTCTCTGATGGTTAGTGACATTGAGCATCTTTTCATATGTCTATTGACCATCTGTATGTCCTCTTTGGAGAAGTGTCTATTCAGGTCCTTTGCCCATTTATTAATTGATTGTTTTTTTAGTGTTGTTTTATAAGTTTTTTTAAAGAAATTTTGGATATTAACCCCCTTAGCATAGACAAATATGTTCTCCCATTCAGAGTATTGTTTTTTTCATTTTGTTGATGGTTTCCTTTGCTGTGCAAAAACTTTAGTTTGATGTAGTCCTATTTATTTTTTCTTTTGTTTCCCTTGCCAGAGGAGATATATTAGAAAAAATATTGCTAGGAGAAATGTCTGAGATTTTACTGCCTATTTTTTCTTTAGGAATTTTGTGGTTTTGAGTCTAACTTTTAAGCCTTTAATACATTTTGAGTTTATTCTTGTGTGTGGTGTAAGAAGGTGGTCTAGTTTCATTTTTTTGCATTCATCTGTCAAATTTTCCCAGCACCATTTGTTGAGTAGACTATCTTTACCCCATTGTATGTTTTTGCCTCCTTTGTTCCAGTGTCAATTGACTGTAAAGGTATGGGTTTATTTCTGAGCTCTCTCTTCTGTTCCATTGATCTATATGTCTGTTTTTATGTCAGTACCATGCTGATTTGATTTCTGTGGCCTTATAGTATAATTTGATATCAGGTAGTGTGATTCCTCTAACTTTGTTCTTTCTCAAGATTGCTGTGGCTATTCAGGGTCTTCTGTGGTTCCATATAAATTTTTGGAAGATTTGTTCTAGTTCTGTGAAATACACCATAGGTATCTTGATAGGAATTGTGTTGTATGTACAGATTGCTTTGGGTAGTATGGACATTTTAATGCTGTTAATTCTTCCTGTCCATGAACATGGTATATGCTTCTACTTATTTGTGTCTTCCTCAGTTTCTTTCTTCTATAATTTTCCAAATACAGGCATTTTATATCCTTGGTTAAATTTATTCCTAGGTATTTTATTTTATATTAAATTTTAATTTAATTTTATTCTATATAATGCAGTTGTGAATGGGATTGTTTTCTTAGTTTTCTCATTTTCTCCTTTTTCATTGTGTCATGATTTGGAATTTATAATAGATATTGTTCTAAGGAAAGACCCTGTGTAATAAAGAATTTGGCTAATTTTGTTTTGTTTTGTTCCTGATATGTAATATCTAAACTCTTGCAATTTCCTAGTGTTAAGTGCTTTTGTTATTTATAATGCCTCCCCGGACTATAGCTGGAGTTTATGTGAATGAGGTAAGTTTGACTGTCCTCTAGATAGTTTAAGCTTACCCAGGACCAGGGCTGGCCAAGCCAGGAAGACCACTCATGATTAAAGGTTTAGGAATTTGAGACACATGAATTTAGCCTGACATCAGGGAGGGCAGGGAACTGGAGACTGAATCCTGTCAATGATTTAATTAATCATGCCTACAAAATGAAACCCCAATAAAAGCTCTGGACTCTAAGCTTCAGTGAGCTTCCTGGGTTTGCAGTACTCTTTTAGTATTGTAACATTTATGTGCTAGAAGAGTAATATGTTTCTGAGGACAAAAGAAGCTTTGCATTTGGAATTCCATCAGACCCCACCCTGTGTTTCTCTTCCTTTCTCTTTCTTGATTTGCATTCTCTTACTATAATAAAGCTGTAATAATAAATATCATGCTTTATTTAGTTCTAAGAGTCATTTTAGTGAATTCCTAAACCTGACTTTGGTCATGGGAACCCCTAAATTTGTGGCCAGCTCATCAGAAGTGAGGGTAGCTCAAGGACAGTTGAACTTGTGGTTGGTATCTGAAATGAGGGCAGTCCTGTGAAGGACTTTGCCCTTAACCTTGAGTTTGGCAAACTCATGGTAAACTCTGAAGGAAATCCATCTCCAGTGAGTGCCCTGCTTTCTAGTTTCTGAATAGTAGTTATCCAAACCATGAGGAGTGATAGCCCAAACATTACCTTTTTCTGAGCTTCAAAAAGTCCAGTTGTAGTTTTCTGCATGAATATTTAAATTAGAGCTATTTTTTCATGTTAAAATGTATTTCTTTTGTAATGTGTTTAGTGTTTCTTTTGGTACTATGTTAAACAAAATGCCAAAACCTTGCATAGAATGGTGCTGATCAACTTTTTGTTTCAAAATCTATCAGAAATGTTTTATATTGTAGAATTTGTGTCAAGTTTGTCTAAAAGGATTTAAGCACAAAGTGAAAAGTCTAGTTCAAATAAGTGTGTTGGTAAAATTAAGCTTTTTTCCCCTTATAATAATTTGTGGAAAAGTGATTTAAAAATATAGTCAGGGCATCATTCAAATGTAATAATTTTAACTTATGCAAATAACACCTTAATGTTACTTTTAGAAAGGTGAAGGTTAAGTGCAGTAAATACCAGCAATAGCAATATAGTTTGCAAGTAAAATTAGCAGGAACATTTTAATAAGTCCCTGAAGTGTGAATTAGAGATAAGAAGAAAAATGTTCCAAATAAAATTTTCTTAAAAGGTCAGGGTCTTAAAGTCAGTACTCATGATCATTTCTGAATACAAGATGAGCATATTGGTGAAACTCCCTGTATGTGCAAGTAAAGGACATTAAAAGCACATAGCACAGAATTTGATAAAGTAATTTTAGTACAATTTATTCAGGTACCATTTCAGGCTCTTTCACACTTCACAAATAAGTCATTTGAATAATTTGGGATGGACCCAAAAGATCTGACAGATGTCTTAAAGGAAATACTTTTGGAATTAAGTTTTTGTGAGTTGCAAAACACTACATGAAGTATTATGACATTTATGCAAAAAAAAAAAAAAAATCCAGATTGGATAGGGAGAGATGAGAAAGAGATAGGACAGTGTATTAGTTGTATCTCTAACTTTTTTCTTTAACAATATTCTGAAAAATAGTAGTGAGATATTTACATAAGTTAATCCTGCATTATTATTTCCTATGCAAGTCTATGTGTTTGAACATTTTATCTTAAAAATAAAATAATTATTGCTCAATCCCTCCAAAAAAAGAAAAAAAGAGAAAGAACTCATGGACACAGACAACAGTGTGGTGACTGTAGGAGGAGGAGGGGGAGATCAGGGGTGGGTGAAGGTGGAGGAGTGTATAGGGGGATAAATGGTGATGGAAAAAAAATAAAATAAAAAAATTAAAAAAATATAAAAAATTTAAATATTGTAAAAAATTTCAAACTATAAACTGTACAATACAAGAACCATCATTAATAGGACCTTTTTATTTTAATAAATAATTATTAAAATTCATGAGCACTTATCATATGACAGAAATTTTAATAGCTATTTTAATCATATTATTTATTAAATCATCTCAATAACCATATGAGATAGGCATTGGTATAGTCTTTTTTTTTTTTCTGATAAAGATTTTAAGGATTAAAGTAGTGACCATCCCCATCTTGTTTATTGCTATATCCCTTGCATCCCTAACTTTAAGTTAACTGATAAATATTTAAATTCATTGCAAATATTTTATAAAACAAGTATAGCAAGGAATGGTTCTAGGGATGTAATAGTGAATAAAACGAAATCTGCTTCGAGCTTCTATTCTGGTAGGAAAAATAGAGAATAAAAATGTTGATTAAAATGGTCATAAAAAATAAAATGGATTAAAAGGAGAGAAAGTGAGTGAATTAGTTAATAAATGAATCTAAATGACTTGTATAAGATAGCATTTGGAGAGAAAGTGTTCTTTGGTCTACTGCACTCTTACAAATGTTGCTGAATGTTCCAGACTTCAAGTCCCTGACTACTAGGCCATTTCTCAGGTTTGTTTCTCAAGATTGTGAAATGGGATAATGTCTCTCCTCTCCCTTGGACAAAGAGCAAGCTTGCTACTAATTGCTATAAAAGCTGTGGATTCCCCAAACTTAGGGTTTCTCAGCTGTAATGCACACCTGTGGCTTATGTAGCATTAATTTGGGTTTATCATGTTGCCCCTGTGGGATTTAGGGTAAGAATAACCAGTATAAATATGCTGACACTTATGCTCCATTTTGTGCTGTGTATAATAAAGATCCTTGTCTCTGACCCAGGAATCTCATGTCTCCTGTTGCTATCCATGAAACCATTTCAGGCTAATTTATCTTATAAGTAAAGAAAGTAAAATGAAATCACTGACCTGACAATCCAAGTCAGTTATATGTGTATGAGGGATTCAAATCCAGATCTTTCTGATTCCAGAATCTACTTCTTAATCACTATTCATTTACTTATATTTTCAATGCTTATATTTAATTTCTTTGATCTTAAGTGTTTTGTTTTGTGGGGTTTTTTTTGGTTATTATAGTATCATGGGTATCAGTGGGTTTCTCAGGTATGTTATGTCATACCTCATACCCATAGCTAAACTTTATTTTTTATTATTAATGTAAGATAAAAATCATATTTAAATGAAAATAAAAGTGCAAGCAAGCTATATTGCTCATTTCATTCATTTGATTATTTACTATGTTCCAGACATTATGTGATGCTGACAAGACCACACATATTATAAGATACAGTCTTCTTGAAAAGATCAGTATGGTTTCTCCTTCTCTGGTCCTGAGTATATGCTATGAAGTATCAGTTTGGAATAGCTATAGGTGACCAAATTATGACTTCATTTCTAGTCATTGCCAGGTCTTCATTAGGTAGCCCTATTGCCCAATAATAGACCATAGAAGCAAGGACACTTCTATATAAATGGTAGTGTTATCTGTATTGGCCTCTTACACTCTGTTGAACTATGTTTTGAAACCAATGTATAGATTCAATGTAAAGTTAAGTAAGCATTAATGTCTTTATTTTATTATTTTTTAAAAATATAAACCAGATTCATTTCTTTTGCCTCAGGCTTTTCTCTGGTTGTTATAGTGCCTTCTCTTTGTCTGTGTCTTAGTTCTTTCTAGTTTCTGAACCAGTCTTGGTGGATTTCAGAAAGAAGTACTTCAGTCAATGGCCTCTCCTTCCCAGCTTGAAATAATCCATCATATATGTGCCCGATGGCCTTAACTGTTGCACTCCAGTGGTATTTCCTTGACTCTTCTCTTAGGCTAATCAAATCTGAGAATAACCTAAATTTTCGTTGGAGTTAGCTTCAACATCTCTCCCTCTGCTTGGACATATTGGCTTGTTCCTAGGATTGAATTTACAGTCGTACCCCACTCTTCAGTTCCCCCTGATTAATTCAGTCTCTTTAAAAACAGTGTTCTTCCTGAACCACAATCTTGAATGATAGAGGTAAAATAATTGCTAGATTTCTTTGGTTTATAAATATATTAATGAAAATTATATCAGTTTCCTGCTATAAACATAGAAGTTTCTTATATCAACTGTCTTTCAAAATGTACAAGATCTTAAGTAAAAATCTTGAAATAGGCTCTGTATTTGTTTTTTGTTTAGGGACTATATGTTATAATACTATTGTTTAGCATTTATACTGTTATCTTTGATCCAAGGTGCAAGTTTAAAGCATGTTGTTTACTGCTAATTAGATTAACAAGCAAGTTTTTACTTTCTTTTTCTAAAGTAGTATGGCCATCTGTTTATCCATCCATTTCCCATCTGTCTATCTACCATCATATTTTCATGTTGTCTCTGAGTTGAGCAAATTCATTTTAATTATTATCTTCTAAGCCCATGCATATGGATCCAGCAAAGAAGGGTAACAAATATTTTAATTACTCTCCTTATGCATTTGATACGAAAAAACAAAATTAGTTTATCTGAAATATGTACACAATGTCAATCTCATATGATTTTAATTTGGAGTTAGGTTGGCATTAATAAAATAAGCATTTGTGTCTATCCATATTTATTTTGCTGCACTATGCTTTACATTTAGCTTAACTTGAGGAAGGTAAATAAAATAGCACCTTATTAATAGAGGAAATCATGTTTTATGTTAGCTATAACAGTGAGAGCTCACTACAAGAGTTATAGTAATAAAATATTCAAACAAGAAAAACTGGACTTACTGTTTAAGTAGAACAGACATAAATTGGTTAAACCTAACTTTTCTTATATGAAAAAGCCACAGTCAAGGCTATTTGGCATCATAGTAGAACTGAATTGGAGAGAATTTACCTTGCAGTTTTCAGTCCTCCCTATAAATATAAGCTGTACTCTTGCTTCGCTCCAGGCTCCTATCTTGACTACAATCTGTCTACAAAACAATGTCATTATGACTTTCTATGCTTTTACCCAGGCTATTTTTGTTGTTCTCACTCAAATGCATTCAACCATCTACTTCCTCCACTGCTACGCCTGGACTTTACACAGATTAATGCACACCTTTATGACCACAAACTTAGGGTTTTTCAACCTCTTTTGAGCTTTCAGAACTGTTTGGAATCATTTTTCTTTTCCCTTTTCAACTTCCTTTTGAATTTTCATAATATCTATACCCAAACCTTTCCTCTGAATCCTATTGTACTTTTAATGCCATCACACTCAATAGAGTTCTTTCTTCACAGGGAACGGCAAGATTATCAGCTAGGATATCCCAAGACTTTGCATTCTCTCTTCTAAACACTCCTGTTGTGATGTCCATTCTCCTTATGACCCAGAGGCAGAGGTGCCCTCTCTTGTCTTCAAAGGCAGCGGTTTCCTGCTAGCTCTCTGAAACCCTGCCAGCCTTTTTCTTCAGGGGTCGCTTTTCAGCCTACAAATACCCTCACCCTTTACTTAACTTTCCTTCAAGTCCTACTTTCCTCCTCCAACTCTTCAGCAAAATTTATGGTAATATAGTCGAGGCTTGCTATTTCAAATTCTTTCATTTTCATCTATCTATCAATTGCTCTTAACAAGGAGAGAATGCTCAGTGCCCAATGAAGCTGTTTTTTGTGTAGTCACCTCTTAAGGTGACTACTCCTCTTGAGGACTTTGCACCAGTATTTTCCAGGATTTTTTTTCTAACTCAAGTTTTATTCACATCTAAAAGATACTTTCAAGAATCCTTAAGTAGCTTCTCCTCCTTTGCTTGCCCTTTAGATTTTTGTATTTCTTAAAGTTCAATTCTCTGAGTCTTTCCCGTTCTTACTCTAACACTATCCCGGGGTATCCTCAGCCTTCCATGCCTCGAATTGCCATTAAATGCTAAGAAAGGCAACTGCAATTTTCTTATCTTTAGTTTTCTTTCGTATTTTTAACAGCCATATTAACCTGTATGTCCTGAAGTGACATCAAAATTAATATGTTAAAATACAATGTATTATTTATCCTCTTGCAGCAAGTCTTCTATTCTAATATTTTCCATTTGAATGAAAGTATTACAATACACGCTATCTCTTAATCTGGAAATCTGGGGGGAATGCTAGGTTTTTGTGCTTTCCCTTCTCTTGCCCTCTTTCTTAACTGACTTTAATCCGTTCTAACTTTGAAAACTTATTAATTTCTAACTTTGAAAAATTATTGAGTTTAGGTCTTTTTTTAATACTTTCTGATGCTGCTTTTGAGGCTTTCATTGTTTTTTTTTTTTTGGATAAGCCACTTTATCTGTTTCCTTGCATCTAACTGCACATGCACACTTATTTACATCTATTCTCTCTCCTGAGTTATTGTCATTTCTCTATCAAAAAATTCTCTTTGGTCTCCCTTAATGCCCATGAGATTAGATTAAAGTTCCTTAATTTGACTGAGAAAACTTTTTACGATTTAGTCCCAACACAGTTTTCAGTTTCATTTTCCATTAGCCTCTACGTGCAACTTTATTTCAGCTAAATAAAGTTGCATGTAGAGCTGGATTAGCTAAACTCACTAATTCATCTTCGTTCATATAATTCACTCTGCCAGTGAAAGTTTGTTTCTTCTCTGTCTTACAAATTCTTCTTTCCTCTTTAAAGCCCAACTCAAATATTGTTTTCTCCATGTAACATTTTGTAACTTCTCAGTGGTGCCTGAACATAAGATGTTGACTTAGAAAATTAAATGTTTTTTTGACATAACTTCATTTTCAAAAGTTTTTAAAAATTTTTTTATTGATTTTAGATGTATAGAGAGAAAAACATAGATTTATTGTTCCACTTAGTTATGCATTCATTGGTTGTTTCTTGCTCTGACCAGGAATTGAACTTGCAATCTTGGTGTATTGGGACAACACTAACCAACTGAGCTACCTGGCTAGGGCTCAAAAGGATTTTTAAAAGTCATGCTTTCTCTTTGGCCTGCCTCTTTGATGTGTCTTAGCCAAATATAAGAAGGTATTTCATTTTGCATTCTATTTAGACACAAATTTCAATAATTTATTATTTATCCAGAGTTTATGGGCTGCTGAGACTGGGCTCAGGTGATTTTGGCAGAGTTTACTTACCTTCTATTGTTACCTGGGGTTGGTTGTGAACATGTTGATGCAGTTGATTCTACTGGATAGATTGGTTCTACTTCAAGTTATGTCTCATTCTCCAGAGGGCTGGCCTGAGATTGATCTCATCATGGAAGCAGGGGACCCAAGGAAGGATGGAGGTGCACAAATACTCTTATAGCCTAGACTTGGAACTGGTACTCTGTCATTTTCATTGCATTCTATTGGACAGAGCCAGCCCAGATTCAAGGGGGTACTGAAGCAGATCCTGGGTCATGATGGGAGGAGCTGCAAATCCACATTGTAGAGAAAGAATGGAAAATGGGGTTTGTTTTTATAGTTAATCTACCATAAACTGGAAGGGGCATATTAAAATATAATATACCAATCATATAATATTCTATAATTATTGAAACTTTTAGAACTGAATGAGTAAAAATAAAAAACATAAAAATAGGATAAGAAAAATATGTTATATTATACTATGTTATGCTATGTATGTTGTAATTTTGGGATATCCCTCAGTTCTCAGCCTTTATAAAACTGTAAATTATAAAATTATAAATTGTAGGGATTAAAGTTTTATTTTAGTAATAAGTTGAAAGAATTTGAAACAATTAAACATCTAACATTAAATAAAAACTATTTTCTCAGAAACAAAATTAAAATTATGCTAGCATGAATCTTCAATATGATAAAAAGGAATTGACAATAAAATGTCATAGTTTGAGAAAGTCAAGGAAAGAAATTTCAGATTACTCTAAAAAATATTATAGATAGTGCTGCTGAATAATTTTGAGAACTCTGCTCCAGCAGGTAGGTGGAAATTACCTGCAAGAAGACTGGCTGCAGTTGATATTGTCAATTTGTTCATGGCATGGATTCCAAGTACAGAGCACCTGAAGCTTGCATTCAGCTGACAGAGCCGCACGCTTCACTGAAGTGGCATTGGAATACAAATAAATTGGATACCACTTAGAGGCCTGAAATGCCACTGTGAGATGAAAGGCAAACCCCACTGAAAGTGACAGCAATATTTTCTTTTCTAGCTAGGGAAAACATATAGGAAGAAGATGAGAGACCTCTTTAATGGAATAAAGAAAAATGATACCGCTTCTATAATGCAAGCACCATAGTTCTTAATATGATTCAGTAAATGCCTGAAAATAGAAGTTCATTAAACTTCAGGGCAATCAGAACATAAGTACTGGATTGTCACAATGTGGTAAAAGAAGTGATATCCAAAGCTGGTGAACACACCTCTAGGAACAATGAAGCATCACACATTTTAGAGCCATTCGACATTCTCTATGAAAGTGCATATTGAACTGAGCATGTTGTCATCACTGTTGAGTACTTTTTGGTATGTTTCAAAATATGCCTAATGATAGATTTCTTCTTTTCTTAATAATTTTTAAATTAATTGATCTCAAGATACTGACTTCAGATCTAACTTAAGAATCCTGACATTTTACACACATAAGCCATAGCCTGCTAAATAGTCTCACAGAAATGCACACTTCACTGTGAAACTAATCAAGCATGATTTGCTCATTTCTCAAGACCTGGTGGCATATTAAATCTCTAAAAGTTTAGCCATTAAGCTTTTGAGATATAAGAGTCTCAAGCAGTTGGCAGGAATGGCATATTAGCTGCAGTAGAATAAATCTCATTTGAGTTTTATTAAATGGTTTATATATTATAATTTTAATCATCAAATTTTCATGTAGCTATTTTTAATACAGCCATTGTTTTGTTTGACATGAAACACATACATATCTTTATATATACTTATATACTGAAGGGCTTATGTAATATATATTCTATATAAATATACCTACATGGGTGCATGAAAAAATATGCTATTCCTACAGCTCTTTCTCTATATATTAAGATGATATTAACAGTTTGTCTAACTAGCTTTCCAGTATTAAAAAAAATCTTCTGAAATTTTTTAAACAATTTGTGTTTAAACACATGCAGAAACATAGTGTAGTGTAGCAATAATTACTCAATTTTTACAATTACCAATGATGCTATTTGTTTTTCTACTCCTAAGTTTTAAATGCTTGATCTCTATGTGTTAACAAGAATATGCTGAGTCTTGCTTAGACTGTGAAATTTAATTTTCATGAATTTTTAAGAACATCTAAAGTTTACAAACACATCTCTACCTACTAATGGTCAAATGAAGACAGAATATTTGTTATAAACAAATAGATTTAGTTATAGAAATATAAAGACACAAATAACTGACAATAATGGAATAACTGCTTCTGCAGGATATGGATTTCTGGCAGAGTTTCAAACCTTGTGTGGTTGCAGGGACTGATTGGGGTTGGGGTCAGGGGTGGGGAGATGGGTCTTAGACATTTTAGATCCCAGCACCTAGGAAACCAGACACTTGCTCTATCTACATATGAGGTAAAAGAATTATGTTATTATGTTCCTCAACTGTTTGTCATGCCTAAGGACTGCTAAAATTAGGATTCCCTCATATAAATGTTTCAAAGCAATTTTCTTACATCACTTTTTTACATCATTTCATTCTTCATCATAGCATATTATAAAGAGATTTGTTACACATAAAAATCTTAGTCACAAGGTCGTCACAAAATAGTGATTTGACCTTGGTAAATTTGTGTTCCTTATTTTCATTATTTGTAAAATAAGATCAGACTAGCCATCAGTAGAGCTTGCATAGTGTCATGATTCTTTGACTATATGAGGGTTTCCAGTAGAGAATAACACATTTAAAATCTCATAGGAAGTCTATGGAACAGAGACCAGTAATGTGGAAATGTGGACACCTCTCTCCCTCTCTCTCTCTCTCTCTCTCATGTTACCTCCATCCATATGTAATTCTCACTTCCCTCTGCATATGTATTTTTATAGGAAATGGGAGTTAGAAATGAATAAAGGCAACACTTTTTAAAGGAAAGTTGGATTTTTAACATTGCTCATTCTGACTACTGGGTGCGATTTAGGGGAGCAGATGAGAAATGATAAATTAGTTTTTGGTTCCAAGCAATTCTGTCTTGTTTAACCTATCCTATCACATCTTATTCCTATTAGAGGAACACACATAGGGAAAGTATATTACTTTTGACATTTTGACAAATTTGAAGCCCAGGGTAAATCTAGATTATAGCATAGCACCTCCATTTTCTCTCCATTCTCACCTATGTCTTTTCTCTCTTCCACTTATTAGCCTTTGTTCAATTATATTTTTTCTTCCAGCACTTTGCTTTTCCTCATTTAATTTCCCTTCATTGAAAATTTGGGGCAAGGTGAAAAGAAAGACTCAGAGGCAAGGAAATAGAAAGTCAATTTCATAACAGAAGCAGAGATAACCATTGACTGCTATGCTGGTTATGGAAGAAATGGTACAGAAGAGAAAGCTAATGCTCTTTCTAATTCAGTGAGCTCTAACATAAAGACTTGAACCTTCAGGATTGTACAGCAGTAATGCTGTGCTAGTCCTGGCCGGTGTGGCTCAGTTGTTAGGCCGTTATCCCATGTACTGAAAGGTTGCCTGTTCGATTCCTAATCAGGGCATATGCCTGGGTTGTGGGCTTGATGCTCAGTAGGGGGAGGGGTGCAGGAGGCAGCCAATCGATACGTGACTCTCACATCCATGCTTCTTTCTCTCTTCCTCTCCTTTCCTCTCTCTCTAAAAAAGGAAAAGAAAAAAGCAATTAAAAAATCTTAAAAGAAATAATGCTATGCTAGGAAAACTACATATGTTGCACAATGCTGCTAAGTTTTACCACAGTAAAAGACTAATACTGTTTTGTGAAGATTTTCAAATATTACCAAAGCCTATTATTCAAGGCAAATTGCATGATTTTCTTCGCTAATGCTTTTGACATTAAGATACACCAGCTAGCCAATTGATATGGTGTTATACTGAGCCTGTCTTAGAATCTCTTTGGGGTGCTTAAAATAAACAATTAGGGCCCACCTCAGACAAATGATATCAGAATCTACAGGTGACATCACTTTTTAAAAAAATATATATATCTTTATTGATTTCAGAGAAGGGAAAGGAGAGGGAGAGAAACATAGAGACATCAATGATGAGTCGTTGATCGGCTCCCTCCTGCATGCCCCCCACTGAAGATCGAGCCTCCAACCCAGGCATGTGCCCTGATGGGGAACCGAACCACGATCGCCTGGATCATAGGCTGATGCTCAACTGCTGAACCATGGCAGGCCAGGCCACTTTTTGTTTTTAAAATCTCCACAAATGATTCTGTTTTGCAGCTAAGTTTAAGAACATTGAACTATAGGAATAAGAAGAGGGAGGAATAATCTCATCCTAAACCTCCCCCATGCCCCTGGGGAAGCAACAAATTCTAGTACTCCAAGGTATACTCTTAAAAATTAAAGGATGGCTATTTATTGAATGCACTGACCCTGCTGACCAGAACCTTCTTTCCTCTGGCAGCTAATCTAGACAGATTGTAGTCAAGCACAAGGGTCCTGGAATGTCATGTTTTCCAACTATATGTATAAGGAAGTACCTGACCCAGTGTGCTTACCACATGGCAGAAGGAACCTCAGAAGAGCCAGAGAGACCAGATGATCTGACAAAATTTTTCTATAGAAGTTCTGCCTTTAGTTAATGTGGTATATTGGATGATGTTTATTTCTAATCAGCTCAGTCACTATTTCTCCCAAGGGGTAAAGGAAATAGATGGAGTGTAGAGAGGCACAGGTATGTTAACTTGAATACTGTTCTCTCCTGCCATTTCACATAAAAGTCATTCACAGATGTCTCAGGATAAGGGAATAAAGAACCCTTATTTCATTACCTGCATTGGTTCCCAACCCAAAATGACTAGGCTAAATGACAACTCATAAAACTGGATCTTATTGTCACACTCAAAACTCACAGTTCAAAATGAAAATTTTAATTAGATGACTTTTCCCCCCATTTTTGTATAATAAAACTGAAATGGTAGTATTGTTAAATGTAAAGATGGAATAGTAGAAAAGTTATTTTTAAATTTCTCACATTTATCCCAAGAAAGTGATGAGATATTGATTCAAAGTATTTAGTGCAATGTCATTGATAATTATAATAAGAGGAAAAGAACTTAGTCTCCAACATTAGAAAACAGTGAAACATAAGTCACATCAATACAGTGCTACCATTTATAGCTATGCTTTAGAGCATTTCATGACATGAAAAATGTTCATGATATTTTCAAAAGAAAAAGCAAGTTAAATAGCATATAGATGATGCTTGTACTTCAGCACACACACATCTATGTAGGTAGATGAATATAGTTAGCACACACACATATATCTAGATCAATATAGATATACATGCACACATGTACATATACGTTTACATACACACATATACACAGTATATTAGTTTTCTACTTCTGTTATAACAAATTACCACAATCTTAGTGGCTTGAAATAACACAAATTTATTATCTCATAGCTCTGTAGATTAGCAGCCCAGCACCTTCTCACTGGACTAAAATCAGAGTGTCAGTTGGCTTGTGTTTCTTTCTGGAAACCTTAGGGAAGACTCTTTTCTTGTATTTCCTAACCCTGAGGGGCCGCCTGCACTGGTTGGCTCCCTTCCCTCAGCTAACAGTGATGTGTTATATTAGGTCATTCTTCCCTCTATTTCTGCCCTCATTGTCCACTTTCAAGAACTCTTTCCATTACACTGGGCCCACATGGATAATCTGGAAAAATCTCCCTAGTTTTAGGTCAGTTGATTAACAACCTTAATTCTATCTGTGATCTAATTTCCCCTTGCCTTGCAACCTATCACTTTCATAGGCTCCAGGGATTAAGATGTAGAAATTGGGGGGGTGGTTCTGCCTACCACAAAGATACACATACATATACACACACATAAACATGTACACATATACACATAAATATATATACGTACTATATGCAAAGAGAAATATTTTAAAGATACATGCTATAACATTAATAGTAGGTAGCTGAATTATGTCTTTATATTTCTATTATCTAGATTTTCTTTAATAAATTCAATTGGAAACAAGTCTAATAAAGAGTATTTTTTTTTAATGCGAGCCTCTAAATTAAATGTTGCTGTTTATTTACTGAATATTTTTGAAACAAACATCACTCATTGAAGTTTATAATGAGCATTTAAGAAGTAATTTATTTTAAAAGTTAATGGTGTGCTGAGTGAATGTCACATGCTCAGAAGCTTAGGAAAGAAGCCAGCCAGGAGAGAAGATCTGGCTTTCTCAACCATTAATTTCTGCACAATCAATTGACTCGGATCATGCAGTTAATCCAATTCAGTAGTGAAGAAAATTGAAAAGACCAGCTGCATGGTTTTTAGGTACAGTATATATTTTTTGTAAGAGACAAAGCAATGTCAATTTTGCTAGCCTGTCTGGAAATTCAGAAAGGTGAAAAAACAAACAAAAAAGAAGGTCTTCTTCTACTCTGCTGCAAAATAATATTTTGTAGAGATAAAAAAAAAAGCCACTAATTCTCATGGGGACTCCAGATAATCAGAAAACAAAACCAACAATATTATAACCTGTTAGTAATATGAAATTAAAGTTCTATGAATATTTAGCTGAAGGAAAATGAATTTAAGTCAAGATAGAGCAAACTCAGTTTACTGAAGCATTTAAAAATAACTTTTCAGAGAAACTAAGAAATCACTTCCATTTATAATTGCATAAAAAATACCTAGGAATGAAAAAAAAAATACCTAGGAATGAATTTAACCAAGGATGCAAAAGACCTGTACTTGGAAAATTATAGAACACTAAAGATAGTAGTTGAAGAAGATACAAATAGGTGGAAGGATATACTGTATTCATGGATAAGAAGAATTAACATTAAAATGTCTATACTACCCAAAGCAATCTATAGATTTAATGCAATTCTTATCAAACTACCAATGGCCTATTTCACAGAACTAGAATAAATATTCCAAAATTTTATATGAAACCACAAAAGACCCTGAATAGCCAGAGCAATCTTGAGAAAGAATAAAGTTGGAGGAATCATGCTACGTGATATCAAACTATACTACAAGGCCATAGAAATCAAAACAGCATGGTTCTGACATAAAAACAGACATATATATCAATGGAACAGAATGGAGAGCCCAGAAATAAACCCAACCTTCTATAGTCAATTAATATTTGACAAAGGAGGCAAGAACATACAATGGGGTAAAGATAGTCTATTAAATAAATGGTGTTGGGAAAATTGGATGGATATGTGCAGAAAAATGAAACTAGGCCACCTTCTTACACCATACCCAAGAATAAACTCAAAATTGATTAAAGATTTGTATGTTAGACTTGAAACCTTAAAAAATCCTAGAAGAAAACGTAGGCAGTAAAATCTCTGACATTTCTTATAGCAATATATTAATCTAGATATCTAGATATCTAGATATAGCTATATCATCTCAGGAAAGTGAAACAACAACAAAAAAGTGAACAAATGAGACTACATCAAACTAAAAGTTTTTGCACAGCAAAGGAAACCATCAAGAAATTTGAAAAAACACCCCAGTAAATGGGAAACTATATTCACCAAGGATACATCTGATAAGACTATCCAAAATTTATAAAGATCATCACCAAAAAACCCCAAAAATTCAATTAAAAAATGGGCAAAGGATCTGAATAGACACTTCTCCAAAGAGGACATACAGATGGCCAATAGACATATGAAAAGCTTCTCAATGTCCATAATCATCAGAGAGATGCATATTAAAACCACAATGAGATATCACCTCGTGGCTGTCAGAACAGCTATCATAAATAAATCAACAAACAACAAGCGTTTGTGAGGATGTGGAGAAAAGGGAATGCTTATGCACTGATGGTGGGAATGCAGATTGGTGCAGCCACTGTGGACAGCAGTATGGAAGATCTTCAAAATATTAAAAATCGAACTGCCTTACAGTCCAGCAATTTCTACTTCTGGGAATATATCCAAAGAAACCCAAAACACTGATTGGAAAGAATATATGAACCCTTAAATTCATTGCAGCATTATTTACAATAGCCAAGATTTGGAAGCAGCCCTAGCCCAAGTGCTCATCATTAAATGAGTGGATAAAAAAGCTGTGATACATTTACACACTGGAATATTAGTTGGCTGTGAAAAAGGGCATCTTACCTTTTGGGACAGCATGGGTAGGCCTGGAGAGCATTATGATAAGTGGAATAAGCAAGTCAGAGAAAGACAAATGTCATATGGTTCCACTTATATATGTAATTCAATGAACAAAATAAACAAATAAAATAGAAACAGACTCATAGGTACAGAGAACAGACTTACAGCTGTCAGAAGAAAGGAATTGGGGGACAGAGTGAAGAATGTGAAGGGATTAAGCAAAAATCCCCAACTCATAGCCATCAGTGAGGTGATTACCACAGGGAAAGGGGTATGGGGCAGGTGAAGAGGCTAAAGGGAACCTAAATGGTGATGGAGGGAGACTTGATGGGATAGATGATGTGTTATAGATTGTACACCTGAAACCTCTATAATTTTATTAACCAATGTCACCCCAATAAGTTCAATAAAAAATAAATAAAAATAACTTTTCATATTTGAAATGGAATAATTCCATTTGCTCTTAAATTAGAATAAATAAAAGCAAGTCAAACTTTTGGTCCAGTAAGTACTATGGTAATTAATTAGGTCTGTATGTCACTCCTATTTATGATTTGATGAATAACTACTTTCAAACTTAATGCAAATAAGAAAAAACACACACAATTGCTTGTTCTTTATTCTTTTTTTTTTTTTTAAATATATCTTTATTGATTTCAGAGAGAGGAAAGGAGAGGGAGAGAGAGAGAAACATGAATGATGAGAGAATCATTGACTGAGGCCACAACCCGGGCATGTACCCTGACCGGGAATCGAACCCCGATCGCTTGGATCCCAGGTCGATGCTCAACCGCTGAGCCATGCCCAGCTGGGCTGTTCTTTTATTCTTATAAAACACAGAAAATGGCTCTGTGCTAAAGGATGCATACGAACCACTATTTGAATTATAACTAGCTTGCTCTTTGTAAAATTAATCCTTTTTTAAACCATAAAATAAGACCTTTACTTCTTTCTACATTCTTATTAATTGCACAGTACTTCACAGGCTCTTGTTGAACTGAAGAAGGAAAATTAGTCAAGAAAAGGTCACTCTCTATCCTCACCAGTTGTATGCTAATTAGAAACACCAAGAGCAGCTTGTGAGGTGATAGAATATTTGAACTATGGTAGATAAGAAATGATAAAAATCCTAAGTGTAATAAGGAAACATGGGAAGAACATGAGGTCCCATTATCACAGCTGGGAAGGTTTAGCTCCCTCCTGAAGCCTTGATTCTCTCCTAGGATGTGTGGCATTAGTGGTTCCAAATCACCTCTCCTTCACTGTCAGAAGATATATCTTATTTTATTGCTTTTATCTAAGATCATTTGACATGAGCATTCTAAACTATCCATTCATCACCTGAAAAATTCCCATGTGCGGTCACTCAGTTCCTCCTGCTGGTGGAGAGGGAAGGGCACTTTGCTTTTCTAATCTAATCCTTCCACCTGGATTATTTCCCCTCTGATGACCTTATGGACTCAGTCCACCAAATACACCGATCATTAGGATGACCATATAATATATAATACCCAATCCATGACTCTTTAGAACTGCACTATTCAATATGGTAGTTACTAGGCCCATGCTGCTAATTAAATTTAAATTTAAGTAAAATAAAATTGAGTTATACCAGGTACTTCTTGTTGGAGTTCATATGTATTGTTGACACCCATGGGAAACTATGTTCTTTCATTTCTCTAAAATTTATATTTAGTTCTATATGGCAGGAAATGGAATAGGAGCAAAAGGCCATATTATGTAGAACAAAATTGGATAAATTATGGCATCTCCTTCATAAATAAGATCAGAGAAATGTTCTCCATGTTTTTAAAAGTTGGCTAGCATGGTTGTAATGAGTGCCACAGTTCTCAAAAGGTGTTTTGCTCTTATTTTAAGAGTTCCCACTACTTGAAAATAAGCTATTCTCTTTGTCTATGGAACTGAACACATAACAGTGTGCGTCTTTCTTAAGGCATTTGTTTGCCTTTATTATGGCCTGGAATGTGGTCGAGCACAGAAATTTAGCTCATGGCTCTGCTCTGCCACCAACTAGCTTTGTGAGGTTGAGTACATTACTTAATCTTTTAAACCTCAATTTCTTCCTTGGGAAAAATGACAATACTATTATTGTCTATTTTTTATGGCTTCTGAGAATGAGATGGTAGACACAATGTTTAGAGAGCCATTAAATAATCATTCTGTTCCCATCTGAGAGCAACTGATAGACATAATGAGACATAAAGAAATAAAGATGTCAGCTGTGTTACTAAGAAAGTTAATCAGAGGACATGTCTTCAGATCCAAAGCCAGGTGTGTTTGCCAGTACTCCTTCCCTGAGTCAGACATGCTACCTTGGGGACTGGCACAACTGAATAAGCATAGGCTTGCCCTGCAGGGGGCACTCCATAGTATAGAGCAGAACAGACTGCACCCATCTGCTTGCCACACTGGCTCCAAGACAAGACAAGGTGGAGATTAGCCTTGTTTTTTCAAAACTCACCAATTGGACAAGTCATTTCTTTTTTTTTTACATGGGTGAGTGACGCAAAGAGGAATAAGTGATGCTCTACTCTGATTAAAGTCCCTTAAGAAGAAAGAAGTTGTTCATGAAACAGGGCCCAGTACCATGCATAACAGAGGAGGTGTTCAATGAATGTTCACTGTGATTTTCACTATGAATATTCCATGAAAGGCTAAATACTTTAAGATATAGAACATGTCTAATTCACCTTTTATCCTCATGGTGCCTTGGCACCTGGCGCTAATCGATGTTCTAGAGTGGTTGGTGAATATATGAAGGAATACTATGCAGAACACTGCTCTTCTGTGCCTTTTCTGGTGGTCTGAGCAAACAGTGGTAGGAACACTGAAACATGTGCAGGGAAACCTGAATTCTAATTTGAATGTGTTTTTTTTTAATCCCCACTGGAGGATATTTTTTCCATTGCTTTCCAGAGAGAGTAGAAGGGAGAGAGAGAGAAACATCGATGTGAGAGAGACACATGGATTGGTTGCCTCCCCCATGACTCCCGACCAGAGCCGGGGACTGAACCTGCAACCAAGGTACGTGCCCTTGGCTGGAATCAGACCTGAGACCCTCCAGTCCATGGGCTGATGACCCAACCACTGAGTCAAACCAGCCAGGGCTAATTTGACTCTGTCTCAGCTGGTTGGTTGACTTTAGCAGAGTCACTTAATGTTTTTACTAAGAGATGATGCTATTAACTCTGCTACAGCCCCCCCCTCCCCCCAGAATGAGAAAAAATAGTGGATGTAAAAGTATCTTGGAAAATATGTAAAATGCAAATGCTAGAGAATTCATAGGCCTGCTTTTCATGTTCAAAGAAATAAGAAAGCAAGCTTCAGACTACTTAGATTCTTCACGTTGGCTTGCTCATTCCTTATTTTCACAACTCTACTGTGGTTCATCTGTATCTCTGCTCATCCATTGTTTCCATAAACCAAAACACTCAAATGACTCCAGGTGGTGCAAAAATGAGTGATACTTTATTTCCTTCTGTTTCCCAAGTTTTCAAAAATGGGCATATACCTCTCTTTTAAAAATGAAAGTATTAAAAAACTTTTTAATTTAAAAACAACACCCTCTGACGGACCCCTGCTGCCCAGAGAGAAAAGCTGGAACTCTTCAACATTGTATTTATTCCGTACTTCCACCATCTGGACCCAATTTTCCTTTTCAGCTCTGTTCTTTTATTCTTACATGTACGTTGCTCTCTGAAAATTTTTGTTCTACTCTGTTTTTCTTTTTTTTTTCTTCCCTTTTTATATATCTTTATTGATTTCAGAGAGAGGAAAGGAGAAGGAGAGAGAGAGATAGAAACATCAGTGATGAGAGAGTCATTGATCGAGCCCGCAACCGGGCATGTGCCCTGACTGGGAATCGAACCCCGATCGCCTGGATCCCAGGTCGACGCTCAGCCGCTGAGCCACGCCCGGCCAGGCTACTCTAAGTTTTTCAAACAGAGCAAAATACTTTTCCCCTCTTCGTTTTTGCTTTCACTGTTTTCCTGGAAAGCCGTTTTACCATTTCTGCCTTCTGACACCGTGCTCTTTAAGACTCAGGTCGAATCCTAATCATGCCATATCCTCCACTATGCTCACCCAAGTGTTCTCTCCCTCTCCACATGGAACTTCCACTCTGCTTTGTTGCTTGTGTTTTCTTATATGTTAGCTTCGTTCTTGCTTGCATTTGTACCCATCACGGTGTCTAGTAGTGTGCCTTGCTCCCACTGCTCATTTTCTAACTGTTTATTAAGTTGAAAAAATTATAACAAAATCAATGACCCAGTGACGCCTGTCCCTCGGTGGTTTCACCTGAAAGCACAGAACTGTCCCCTCAGGATAGCATAATTTAGAAGAGTGAAAGCACCAAACATTAGCCTGATAGTTTTTAAGCCTTGAGAAGCCAAGAAAATCTAATAACGAATGCATCGAAAATGTGTTTTTCTGTTTCATTATTTCTCTGTTCTCGGTATTACTGATTAACTTGTAATCACCATGCTAATGAGGTCCCCTGTGGGCTACTTCACATATTTAAACTATACCCATAAGGTGAGCTGCAGATATACCCCTTAATCACAATTAGAAGCTAATAAAATAGTTAAAATGCAGGAAACTGTTATTGCCCCCATTTCTGGAAAAATAGATTAAAACACATCAACATGGGTTAACGGCATTACATTTGCAAGAAGACACTGCTTCACTTAGTGTATGTCTGAGTGGCATGTGTACGATCCACCTGAATAATACTATTATCTCATCTTACAAATATGATGTGAGGTATAGCTCATGCGAAAAGCCATTATATGCCATGATATTGTAAAAATAATCTTAATAATAAAATTTAAAAAAATTAGAAACATCCCAGCCGTAGTCATTAGCTACATATTATACAAAATGAAAGAGAAAGTATAATGCTATGTATATAAAATATAATGGCAGAGCAGGTTATTATAGAAACATGAAGAGTCGTGTCAACAAATGTTTTGCAAGAAAATAAGCTGTCATGATAATATTTTTATCTGTGTTTTTTCACAGGGTATGCCGAATGGAAGCATCCTGTTCATCATTTGTGGCTTTAAAAAGGTAATGCCTTTGCCACCTGCTTTCCCATTATGTTTTTTTTTTTTTTTTTTTTAATACGTTTTACAAATAGTAGGTAAAAGAATGAGATAATTAAAATTCATTTAGGATAGTTGGAAACTAAACTATTTTCTTATTAAAACTTACACTGCACATGTAAATGCATTTCACAGAATCACTTCAAGTGCCAAATGTGAAATCTCTGTTGGTTATTCCAAACTCTGTCATTCACAAATTCTTTGCCTTTCAAAAAATTTACTCCCTGAACCCTTATCCTGGTTATAGAAATATTCAGATAATAAGATGGTTTTCAACATCTTAAAATAGCTACCCAGAATTCCTTAAGAGGACCCTGCAGCTCTTTTTCTGTGACATACATTGGTAAATATTGTGTGCCTACCTAGTCACTTATTATTCTAATATAACCCATAAAATGAAAATCCTTCCCTAATCAAAAATTTTACTTAAACTTTTCTTCTCATTGAATTGGATGGCATAGAAAAACATTTTCAGAGACAGCCTCATTTAAACTGACAATTTTTTATTTTATTATAATGTTAACCCAAAATATATAGAAGTAAAATTAATATCAATTTTATGCTTATTATTCTTATAAATTACAAAATTAAATTTTGAAAATTATTGCTAACAAAACTTCAAAGCTAATGAAATCCAGGGAGGAAATGGAAACCAGGAACCAACTTGGAGAGTATTACAATATTCTGGAATCAGGTGAAAGATCTTAGAGGGTTAACACCTAAAAGGGGAAAATAAAAGAAATATCTACTTTTATGAGGGAATCTATAGGATAGATTGGCTGTCAAGTTGAAAGAAAAGGAGAAATGAAACCTGTAGCCTATTTTAGAGAATAGCATGTAAATTTGAATATTGAGTGAGTGGTTTATGGGCTTCTAAAGTACTTTTTAACCCTGTAATTTTTTAAAAAACACACATGGTTTTTAAAATTGATTTAGAGAGAGAGGTAGGGAGAGAGAGAAACATCAATCGGCTGCCTCCTACATGCCCCCAGATGGGGATCGAGCCCACAACCCAGGCATGTGCCCTGACCAGAAATTGAACTGACGACATTTTGGTGCAAGGGATGACACTCAACCAACTGAGCCAGGGCTAAACCTGTTATTTTTGAAGCTTATTTTTGCCACGTCTACCAGCAGGCATCTTAGGTTAGCTCAGGAGTTCTTACTGGGAAATAGCCCATTCTCAGTTTTCCATTGCTTCCATGGATACTGAAATATTTATTGTCCCAGGATTTAAGTATGGCTTTAAATGTGCTAGTGTTATATAAATGATTTTTCTTGTTTGTTTGGTTAAACTTCTTTGATTAACAAAAATATACATTTAATTGTTGGCTAAAATATCGTAAGCAAAGATAGTGCTTTGCATACCAATTGTAAATGCATATAGTAGTATTTTTGTTGAAGTCACATTGAGATATTATTAATACTCAAGGCTGATTGATTCATTTTGTATGATTATGGAGTAGACTTTGTCTTAAGTTAACATTTTATGACATGCTTTTTAATTTTTAAAAAGCATTTTTCAATATACATAACTTGCAGAAGTTATGACTGAGAACACTAATATCTTTTATTTAATCTAATTTTAAAAAGGCATTTGCTCTAGAGGATTTATTTGGACTCAAACTATATATAACATTTTTGCTAATTATTAATTCCAGGGGACAAATTTTAATGTCAGAATGAAGGCAGATTAATCAGTATTCCCAAATGTCTCTTAGGATCACCAGAGAGTCTAAAACCGAGGCATAGGGGCAAATGTTTGTCATCCCTTTTTCAGGTACAGAAATGTCAGGGCTGGTAATACTAACTGTTACATTACGACACTTAACCTTGCTGGACTGCTTTCGTTATCTGTGCTTGTAACTCATAAAGTCAAAGCAACGAAACAAGGAATTTTTGAGTCACGAGATAGCATTCATTATAATTATAATCAGACACAATTTTTGAAGCAAAATCTTCAGTCACAGCAGCATTCTGCTGTGAAAATGAAAGCCTATGTTTAAAAAATATTTAGCAAAATATAGCTATTGGCATTTGATTCTTCAGGAAAAGCAAAAACAAATGAAGGAAAAGTCTCCCGAAATTCAGCCAGCTGCTTGTGATACGGGTTTTTAGATTAGTCAGTTCATATTTCTTAGTTACATATCAAGGGCAAGCTTCCCAAGGAAGTGCAGAAAACTCCAGTAGCTGATACATCAGAGTTTAACCAGGTCTTTGATGCAGCATTTCTTTGAAGCTTTCTGGAAGTTATTTCATCTCAGTATAATTTTTTTCTCTAATTTTAAATTGGCTTAAATTTAGTTGATGTTGGTGTTCTACTGCTCTCAGTCCAGTTGTACTAAGCAGAGTGAAGTTATGGTTTAGGGAAAACCCTCCAGAACAGATCTCTAGGTTCAAATCACAACTTGCCCCCTACTAGCTGCTGCCTCTGGACAAAATATGTAACCTCTCTGTGCTTCAGTTTCCTCACTTATGTGATAAAAATGATCTACTTCATGGCTTTGTTGTGAAAAGTAAATATAAAGATTTAGCACAGTATTTGGAAAATAGTAAGTAGTATGAAAGAGCTTGCATGTGGAAATTTAGACAACCAGAATGGCACATCAAAAAACTATGCATTAATTTAAGTTCCTGAAAATTTTACCTTAACATAATTAATGAAAATAACCAAGCAGTGGGAATGCTCTAAATTCATTATCTAATTTAATTCTCAAATCAATTTTATGACAGTGATATTGTATCCTTATTTCACAAATAAATAACTGAAAATTGGAGAGACACTAAATACTTGCCCAAACTCACTAAGTTAAATGATAAGTTGGGCTCAAATGCATGCACTCCTAGACGTCTAGAAATTAAGTATTTTGTTGTTCAACTTCCAAATCTAAGAAAAAGTACCAGTGAAAATGAGATATTAGTGAGGTTCTGCAGAAAGGGGATGGGGTAAAATGAGTTAGCAAGTTACAGAACATTTACTTGCTGTTTCTCTGAGTGTGAGGCTGCAGTCTTGGCCTCTTGAATCTCTTGCTTCCAGAGATAATAATACTCCCAAAGGGAGAGGGTTATGAAAATACACTTGTGAGCACATCATTATTAGCAAAACACTTAATTTTCATCTTCAGATATGAAAAATCAAGCTGTCAAGTAATCCTCCTACATCTGTTGGCTGGTAATAAGTAATGAACAAGTTCATTTTTACTTTACTGAAAAAATATTTTTTCCCGAAAGAATGGATTGCTTGTTACTTACTTGAAAAATAGTTTTTATTAAATTTTACCCATCTCGATGTTATCATTTGAATTCTGTCATTTGGCTGCACCTTCCAGATCATGAGAAGACTTTGAAACAGTGAAAGGGACTTTTATACTAGGAACAAATTAATGAGCTGCCTTTATCACCTTCAGCAGGGAACTAAATTAGACTCACGCTAATGATCATTTCTATTCTAGGAAAAATCTAAATGCTTACCTCAGTATTTTTGTTACTCAGAAGCATGGCAGATTAAAACAATGTAATACACACATTTTTCTCTAATTTTAACCTCAACTTAGTTTTTATCATGTATCAAGAGTATTGTTTCATCTAATATCTTTCATTTCATTATAAGGAATACATGTTGTATGTAATCTGTACGGAGTGGGAGGAAGTTAGGGCAAGATAGTAAACCTGGGCAAAAAACTATGAGTGTGATTAGGAGTTGCCCTGAGTCCATTCTATGAATAGTTTTGGGGCACCAACAATATCCCATGTTCATTGGTACAGGTAAGTACTAGGGACCCAAGAATAAAAATATGGTGCTTGTCTTTGTGGATTTCAGAATCCAGCAATGAACAGTTATAAATAACTGAGTAAAAAATGGTTAGAGCTTTAATGGGGGGAGGGGTTTAAAAAGAAGGATAAGAATATTTACCATGTGCTATTTAGTGCTGGTCATTGTGTCGGGTCCTAATATATGTTAATTCATGAAATTGGGCTTACCTCCATTGTACAGAGGAGGAAGCTGAGAAGTTGAGGAAGTTAGTTCAGTGGGACACAGCTAGTGATTTTAGCTGTGATAAGAATTAAAATCTCTCTTCTTCCAAAGCATTTGCCTTTTATACGATAGCACTGTTTACACAAATTGTCTGGACATAACAAATCATCTGGGGGAGTTCTTAAAGTACAAATCACAGCCCCAACACCAGAGGTACTGAATTGGACACTCCAGGGTAGGGCTGGAGAATCTGGTTTTAACAAACACCTTTCAAGATTTCTGTTTTTAAATCAAGCAAGTTTTAGAAGCTCTGATGGCCAGCCTGCTACGTTCTATGCTTTCTATTAAAAACAAAGAGATCACATTTGGGTGGGGGAGGGAGGAATGCACACAAATGTTTTGGAAAGAAAATGGTTTTATATTTGACTTTAATAGTTGAATAGGAATTTGCTATGAGGTGAAAGGACTTTATTCAGAGAGGTATTTTAGGGCTTGGTGTTGGTAAAGGTAAAACAGATTCCCTGTCTTCCTGGGTTAACTGACCTCTAACTTACCATGATGTGACATGGATAAATAGTTAGGTAGACAGATAGATAGACTGACATATACATACATATATACACACTTATACATCCAATATAATCTCTTATACATTACAGTGTGTATATAGATAGATATAGGTGTATCTTTTCAAAGCCATGTATGAAAATCCAACATGAAATAACAAATGTAAATGAATCTACTTTAATAACTAAATAATTATTTTCAGAATCAAATTTCACAAATACATTGATTATTCATAGAATTTTGTCCATTATCTTTTTAAATTAAAATAAATAATTTAATAGAAAGTTTGAACACTGGGTATCTATCTGTATTCTTATGTTATTTATCTAAATATATTTCCATCGCCTTAACATAACATTGAAATTTGAAGTATATTTCCTGTTATTTGTCCTTATATGTATACATTTACATTTAAATGGTTTTTCTGTGTCCTGCTGTTAAAACATATCATTTTTATCTTCATCAGCTAATAAACACAGACAGAGTAAAAGCAATCAAATAGTGCCAGTAGGCTTACAATGAGACACAGCGGCCCTCTTTAACTATTCTCGATATTATAAGACTATCCTCTCAGAGGCAACTTCTTTCAGTTCTTTTAACTGCATCTTAAGATACTTACCTTAATATGTCTAAATGATACACTTATACTGCTGTGGTGGGTGCTGTGCTATGCTGTGCAGAGCTGCCTTTCTAGGTACAGGACTTATTACTCAGATGGGGGACATGCCACTGGCAGGCAGCCCTCCATCACCAGCCTCTTCCAGGAATTGCTTCAGTTAAGGGAGATACCTCCCCTAAGATTACATGTTCACTGATTAATCTATAAGGTGGGACAGGGAGGATGGGTGGGTATAAAGGCCACATTCTCCTACTTCACACTCATCTTGTATATTTCCTATCCCAGTCCTAGAATCAGTTATTTCTCCAGGAAGCCCTGGTTCCTTTTGTTTGAGAAAGGTAATAGAAACCAAGATCTGGACACTAAGTGTGCTTGCTTCTACTGAGGTGTTACTTCTTTTCGATCTTCAAGTTGACCCTCAAGTTGACAGAGCAAGAAAATAATTGAGGGTATACTATCTCATGTACATATATAATGTATATTATATATGTAAATATATAATAATATTTATATAAATATTATTTAACTCAATATAGATACAGATGATTACATCTGTATCTATATTGAATTATACATGAGTTCATACTGACATTTTCAACTCTAATGCATTGTCATGTGGGTCATTCTAGCCTCCCTCACTTTTTTATCTGTAAATTCCTACTCTAGTAGTGAGAAACTGGCTCTTACCCTTCGCCGTCCATATAGGTATACTTCAGGCAGCCCTGAAGTCTAGTCTTGTTAGGAGAAAGGTGGTATGTACTGGAAATAAACCCTGGAAAACTGACTCAGTGAAATTAACCTTTAATTCTCCAAGGTTTCCAAAAATTGCCACAGAATGTACTGGGGTTGTTACTTGCTGAGTCAGTTCTCCAGAATAGGTTCAAGGAGCAGTATTATCAGTATCTGAGTGCTTTGGTGGGGTCTTGAGAGCAGAGAAGCTCGCCCTTTCTTCCTGGGAGTGCTGCTGAGATTCTGGCTCTGGTAGCTTTCTGTGTAATACAGTTATCTTTCACTTGCATTACAGTAACTCATTTCTTTTACTTAGATAGTATTACTCAGTTAATCACATCACTGTCAGGTTATAATAACAACCAAATATTTAATTATGTGGTTTTAATCGTAACACTTCATCTTTTAAAAACATTTTCCTCTCATTCTCAAAGTTACTCTTTTTATAGCTTTTACAGTTCAGTTATAGCTTATTTTCATCTGTAATCTCACGCCTCTCTCTATGCATGTAGCCATGGAAACCATCACAGAATTCCTGTGTTTTACAAGTCGTGGTATAAATTACAGGCCATTACAATTGCTATGTTACTTTTCTGGTAAGAGTGCTGCATTTTCACCTATGAAAAGGGTTATGACTGCTATTAATTCTAAGAGGATTTGTGGTCGTTTGGTGTGGGAGGAGGTCAGGAATGCTGTGGTCTTCCCCTCAATCAGTGTCACGATGAGATAAGTTATTATTGGCTAGTATTAATAGCTGCTTTTTAAGTTTACTGTGAATGACTCTATCGTTAATTAAGGTTCTTGAATCTGTTCTAATTTTCCATTAAATATTAAACCTCACGAAACTCACTTTAGAAATACAATGCCACATGTTTGTGAAACATTTACTTTGTGCTAGGCCCTGTGCCAGGCATTACGGGCAATAAACTCAAAGAATAATGGAGGGAATGAAGCAAATATGAAAATCAGAATGAGACAGAGCAAAATATAGAGTATTAATTATTCAAAGACCGATGAGGAAAATACAAAGTACTCAATGTGTTTAAGACAAAGGGGTTTGAATGCAGGGAATTGTTTATTCAGCTGATCGAAGAGAGTAAGAAGCCAACCAAGGGACAGTGAAGCAACCCAGGGGTCAGCAAGAACCAAAGGTGCCACCAGCCGTGGGGTGAAAGAACAGAAGTAAGAGGCAGTGTTCCTGGGGCTCAGAGACTCAGGTGCCTGAGTCACTGAGTGGAAGATGGAATCACTGGTAGCCTGTATGGCAGGTGCTAACACCACCGAAAGGACACAGCAGCTGTCAGAGATACCTGTAGAGGGAGAGGGAAACATCTGCCTTCTCTTTCCTTCCTGAGCTCCACTCTTTCACCACTGCTTTCAACTGGCCAACCCCAGCTGAGGGTCTTCTGAAAGGGAGCCTTGTAAATGCAAAATGAAAGGATCAATCCTCATTAAGACACTGAGAAAGCAAGAGAAGGGCAAGAGATGGGTCTGAAGGCAAGAGCCCAGGACTGATACTGAGTGCTGCTGAAGTTTCAACACAGGGACACTTGAGATGAAAATAAATAGAAAAATAGTGAATGAAAGGAAGATAAAAATAAAAAATATTAAAGTACCAAAAAGATCATAAGGTTTGCTGGACCCCCTGATGCACTTAGCATGTTTGTTGTACAATAACATAATAAACTTTAGGAAATTTGGGGTATAGATTTTATCACATGTTAAGATTGGCTTTATTCTGTATTTGAATGGCATCATTTAATGCCCTGGCCAATTTCCAATTCATTGGAAAGGCAAATTTTGAAAATAGATAATAACTGTTGTAAAGTGTTGGCTTGTGGATTTGATCTCTATTTCTTCCTTCAGACATCTTCCCCATCTTTAAGTCCAGTCCCTAGCTTAAAACAAAACAGAACTAGATGAAACAATGCTTCAACCACCTCCCACACCACAACAGTTTCTTTAACCTATAAAGGTTATTTGCAATATCAAGGGCTGTTTCTGTTCAAAACAAAAAGAAAATTGTAAAAAAAACACACACAAACAAAAAAATCCAGAGTTGATTATGGGTAATTTTATAAATTTTCATGCATAGGTAAGTTATTTTGCACTATATGAGACGATTTTATTTTTATATTTAAGAACATGCTATATAATGTAAATGTGTATTAATACACATATACAGATAGTTAAATCTATAAGAACAGAAGCAAATAATTTGTTGAAACATTTTTATAATTACACACACACACCCATATATACTCAAATATGAACACTCTATACTTAGATGATGGAAGAACAAAATTTCTTAGTTTTAGGATGGCAAAGTCCCTACGTTTCCTTAAATTTATTATGTTATTGTACAACAAAAATGTGAACTGCACCTGAGGCCCAGCAAACCTTATAACCTTTTTGATTCTTTAATATTTTTCTATTTTTCTCTTCCTTTCATTTATTTTTTTCTACTTGTTCTAAATATGGGTACATCCCATGATTTGTATTTGGTTCTTTACTTTGTACTTACTGTTTATGCCATTCTTCAGAGTTCATCCTCTGCTGTGGATCCCATTATCGAATTTGTGTAGGTAGTATTAAAAATACACATTTTTACTTCTGAATTCACTGCTTTGTTTCTGTGCAGTGTCTCCGGTTAAAGGCTGACATCTCACTGTTTGGGTGTTCTGCCGTCATTTCAAACAAAACACTGATGTATTATCAGTCAGGGCCTAGGCAAGAAACAGGTGCATACTCAAAGGGCTAATGGAAAATATTTAATGAATAAACTATTTACAGTGTTGTGGGCAGAATTGAGGGAATCAGCAAAGCATGAGAATACATCTAGGGACTAGCAATATCAAGAAACCTTGCCACCCTTTGGCCTGAGTGTCTAGGGAAGAGTGTGGTTACTAGAACCTGGAGAGGACCGAAGCTATGAGAGAACTTCCTGGGAAATGGTGTGGCCACGGTAGAAGAATGCAGCCCCTGCTAAAACTGCAGCTCCACTTGGAGGGAACGGGACGGAGGCTACCTACTTTTCCTGTTTCCTCCCACCCTCCCATTTTCTGGGCCTTTCATTGGCCAAACCTATCAGGGATCCAGAGGACAAGGGGACATAAGTGATGTGGACCAGTGTCCTCTTGGAACACAGACTAGGCTAGAGATAGGTATGGAGGCACAGTTGGAAAGTAATCAGCTGAAACCCAAAACCCAACTAATTTTCTTTCTAAAATCAGGGTCCTTTCCAAATTTTCTTAATTTTACTAATGTTTTCCTATTTTACTACTAAAGAGAGACAAATCAGGCTTTTCAGAGATAATCTTGGATGGCAACTTCTAAGGACAAATATTCACCAATTTATTAATGACCATATTTTTTGAATACATAATCTATTACAAAAGCCTAAAATGGTCTTAGAGTAGTGCTTTCTTGATTATTCAGAAAATATATTTGTGACATATTTACTTAGAAACACTGACACTTCCTTTACTTAACAAATTTAAATTATTTTTATCAGTGATGCTAATTAAAAACTTTCTCAGGTTTTATATTAATTATACATATGGTGAATTAAAATAATTGACAAAAACAGTTTAACTTTCACATTTATAAGTTTTATTTTAATTCCTTCAAAAATTTTTTGATAAGAATTTTTTTTCGCTACAATAGGCATGAATCTTTGAGAAGAAAACAGCTGCAAATGTTAGGGGATGGAGGGAGAGTTTAAGTGTACATTCTGTTTCCTCTCTGAGACAAAAGGGAGAGAAATCTGTTAGCTCAGCAGGGGAAGGTTGTTTTGCAACTTGTAAAAGCCTTTGATTTTCTTTTTTATTCATTTTTTATTTGGAAAACAGCTGAAAGGCTATAGTAGCGGAAATTGTGGAACCGGAGAAAGTCAAGTTTTTATAGATAGACTAGAAACACAAGCAGGCTGGAGCCAGGCGCAAGGACATTTCCAGCAGAGCAAACTGTACACCTGGAAAATTCTGACCCCTCGGTGGGCTGTCCTAGGATTCGTCATCCCAAAAGTCTCTGCAAAGGAAACATCATAGTCTTATAATATATTGTATTTGATCCTGAACCTAGAAACCACTCAAGCTTTAAAAGACATTTCAGAAATCCTATATGCAGTATTCTTTTTCATCCAGCATTTAAGGATATTAAAGCATAAGGGAGCCTACTTCTTTGCACTAACTGCATTTCCATTTTATTTTTTAAGTGCTTTGTTTTGAGTATGTGAAAAATAAAGACTGATTTTTAAACCCTTAGGGAGAAAATTGCTTCCAAAAGCCCATTCCATTCTTCAAGACTATTATTACACAGACCAAACGCTAAAATGCCAGGGAGCTGGTGGAACAATAAAGTAAAGGTCAGTCGGCACGATACTAACTTAGTCAAAGAAAGTACTTTCCAGGTAAAAGCATTTCTGCTTTTTCTAAAAAATGGAAATGGTAAAGAGAACAATTCATTCACATGAGGTTCATTTGATTTTCCCTGAGAAATGTATTTTATTTTTGTGGCCTGGACTAAGAAGCCTGGAAAAAATCACAGTGAGCTGCTATTTGCATTTTACATGTTGACTGATGGACTGACTGATAGCCACATCTTACTCTATAGGGGGCATAACAGGGAAAAAAGGGAAAATGTAAGTGTGCCTTTGCATGTGTGTGTGTGTGTGTGTGTGTGTGTGTGTGTGTGTGAGTGGGCATGGTTGTGAGTTGCTAGCCATCTTGGTTAAATATGCAAAGGATAGTTTTGGAAAATAACGAATGGGCTCTGTTAGTAAGAGATTATGAGATTATCTGTGTCTGAACCTTTTCTGTCATTTTGAATTATTTAATAGTTTTTGTAAAAACCCTGTTTTGTTTCTAAATCATCAAACTGCAGTTGTTATGTGTGAAACACGGTGCTGTTAGAAATTCAGACCGGAGGTTTAAAAACATTCCTCAGACTTCCCTGACTCTATTAAGGTGACTAAATACTGCATTTTAAATGAAAACATTGAGCGTAACTTTTCACTTATTCATGCTACAAATATTCATTAAGCAACTGCTGTGCGCCTGGTAAATATGCTCTGTGCTGAGGAAACGACGAGAAAGCAAACTCTCCATCTTCAAAGCGCTGACAAATTGTATTTTGTATAACTGCTCAGAGTTTTTGCAAGGTACTTTGGGGAGCAGGTTCAAAGGGCAGGGACACCTTCAAATAACTCCCCAGGATGGTGAGGGTGGCTAGAAGGCAGTGCCGGGCAGAAAGAGCAGCGGAGCTGGAATGTTGAATCTTGTAAACGTGGTGAGTGATTTGAAAGTGAAAAGCATGGATTCGTGCAATCTTTACCTTGTCCCCTTTCTGAAGCCCCTTTGTTTTTGCCTCTCTCAGAGCGATGCATGTACTTATAGCACTAAACCATATGGCATTTTACAAAAGAAAGCTGAAATATGAAAAGATTCCAATTAAGATGTTTACAATGGAATCTGACTTCATCAAAATAATACATTGCATACATAGGCTTCGGGAAAACATTTTAAATCGGCTATTTCTTTTGGTGTCTGAGTATTATCCACAATTCACTTATTGACTCGGTGAAATGAATTTGCCCTGAAACCTGTAAATTTAAGAGGGAGAGGTGGTTGAGCTGTTTTATCAAAACATGTAACTGCTACCATGCTTCCATTACTCACTTCCTGAAGCATGCATCTCTTTATTTAAATATAATATTTTATTTGCATATTTTAACACTTATTTCTATACAACTTCACTTAAATAAGAACTTTATGAAACAACGTTACTCATCTTAGTTTTTGAGCTTCTAGCAGGCAATACCAGACAGAGCTGACATACAGCTTCTTTGTTACTTGTCATTGCTCCATATTGGTTTGATTATGAATTTTAAGGATTATTTCTTTGATTGGTACATGTTCCTCTCTGCAATATTTATGTGATCATGTGTGTGTGTATGCATGTATATTTTGCTTTTAACTTCCACTTATCCTCCAAGCACCATTTTAAAATATGTTTTTATTGAGTTTTTAGAGAGAGAGGAAGGGAGAGGGATAGAGAAATAGAAACATCGATGAGAGAGAAACGTCATTTATCGGCTGCCTCCTGCACGCCCCCTACTGGGGATCAAGCCTCCAATCCAGGCACGTGCCCTGACTGGGAACTGAACTATGTCCTCTGGGTTCCCGGGTCGATGCTCAACCACTGGGCCACAGTTCTCGGCAGAAAGCTATATTAAGAAGGTAATCAACAAAACATACAAGTGATATTTCAGGGTATTACTTATAACTGACCAAGGGCTTTCAGTCTGACTCTCAGAGACGTCTAAGTAACTGACCTTTGGTTTTCCAGTCTCATCATTGAATGCACAGAGATCCTCGCACCACGCTTTGTTAGCAAAAACTCTAATGGAGAAACGTGCTCATTTCTGAGTGTTGTGCCTTCTCTGTTCTTGGGGTGTCATGCGTGTATATACAACCTCAAGATATGAGAGGCTCAGTCAGCCCAGATGAGGTGACCCCCCTCCACATGCACACATGTCCAGGTAGCACACAGGCGTTTGCTCTCTCTATGTACATATGACTCAGGGGAACAGTTAAGTTTTCAGAAGGCTGTTTTTTAGAGTGATTATGTAACACATTGTTCAAGCAGGACACTTTTGAGGAGCTAGGGGGATCCTAGTAACAATTCATGTATAAACCAGGGCCGTCCTGTGTGAATTGCAATATCTAGTTATTCTAGACTCTGATACAACCTTCACTCACTGACTCACATGCTTCACTCCCAGCTGTGTGTTCCTTAGTGACACTTTGAGTCCAAATGCTTGCATCTCTGCCTTTTCTGAAAAATGTTGCTGATTTGCCTTTTTTACATCCCTGCTACAATAATATATTTCTGTATCCTTTAGATAAGTAAACTTTGTTGGTATCTGTTTTGTTTTTTTTTGTAAATATAAACCTTCCATTGATTTTTCTGAAAATAGGGGTTATGCATATATTATATGCATGTATTGCATATAAATACAAAGAATTCTTACCTTGGGCCAGCTGTTTAACCTCCATGTAACTTAGTTTGTCTCTAGTATTGATCTTGAATTCATTACAATATCTACTTAGTACCCAATATATTAACTATATTTAGAGCTCTTATAATAATTAATTGAGTTATTATATTTGAAGAATTTTGAACAGTGTCTATCACGCACAAGGCTTGCAAAAATAATAGTAGCAATTATTCTTATCCAGTTCCTTGTTGCCTCACTCATAGCCCTAGACTCTGTGTTCTTTCCCCAAACTACTTAGGAGGTCTTGTCTGTAAATGATGCTTATTTGTTCAGATCCTCAGAACTTCTAGTTATGATAACATTCCACTAAATATGCCATTTTCTCCCATACTAGATTCGTTATCATTGGGATGTGTTGCTTGTTTGTTTCCTTGTGACTCAACTTCGCAAACAGCACAACCATAGGGGGCCTGTAAGAAAACACCCAGATTCATTACAGGGACCTGCTGTCTGTCTCTGCAGCTGGTGGGTATATCATCTTTCTTCTCTTCTCTTCCTAAGAGACACATACACACAAAAGAAAACAGTGCCACCATGCTTGCTGGAGTGCCAGCAGCAACACCTGGTACACTGTAGGTACTCAACATATGTTCGTTGAATCAAGCTGCGTTTTTAAACTTTGCTAAATCCACCTTAGAAACAGATCTAATAAATTCCACACTATTTTCCTTTGACTAGAGGTAATTAAGTGGTTTGTGTTCATATAATGACAATTTTGATGTTGCTGACATATAGATTCCCATGATCTGTGTTAATGTACTGTTAGTGAAATTAATGCCAGTACCTTTGTGTACTGGCTTCACTTTTATTTTGTCAGAGATAAAATGAGTTTAAGCCAAAAACTTCAGTGGAATTATTAACCACAATATTTATACCCCAGAATATGTACACAATAAAATTTGACCCTAAATGCAATTGGGATCAAATTACTTTACTTTTCTAGAATGATTTGTTTATACATAAAGTTAGAAGTTTGCAAGTTCCATCAGTAAAAAATGTTAAATAGCCATTACTATATGTTAGACACTAAGCTAAACACTGCAGAATAAAAAGGACAACACATGGGCTCAGTTATTGGCATGATAAGTTTTAAGACGTCCATTAAACATCCAAGTGAAGATGGAAGATGTCAAGCAGGGGGTTAGATGAGCAAGCCCAGAGGTTATGTGAGAGTTCCACGCTGGAGACATAAATTTGGACATGTTGGCTTACACATGACATTTAAAGCCTGGAGACCTGATGAGCTCACCAAGGGAGAGAGTCTAGACTACAGGAAAAAAAAAAAAAAAATCTTGGCCTGAGCTCTGGAGTGCTGCAGTGTTAGGATATAAAATTTTTTCATGGTCCAAGGGAGGAGCCTTCTTGCCAATGTCCATGTGAGGGCTCTACACAGATCAGATCTAATTAAAACTAAGGTATAAGTGTTATGTTGTTTATAGTTTACTTTAAAATGTTAGTTGAAATATGGTAAAATAATTACTTTTGAATACAGTGATCTGGGACATGCACTTTAGTGGAAATCAGCGTTTGAAAGTCTCATGAAAAGCTTGCACTATAGAAGAGGTTCAGCTGTCTGAATTTTCCATCGACTTCACAAGATGTGCCATGTAGCTAATGTAGAACTGAAGTTTTTGTGTACTGAAGTTTAGTTAGTGAAATGAGTACCGTTCAAAGTACATGGGTTCACTAGAAATATGCAAAATAAAATTCTACTCTTTTTGAATTGGAAAAAATAATGCAATGAGTCCAATAGCCTGCACCCTTCAGAAATGTATCCTAGGCTTAAGACTTCCATCTAATCTGTGTTCAAAGACTTGTGGAGGATTCTGACATCTGACACTTGGTTAGTAGTTTATCTGAATCTTGCTGTTAGAATTGTTTTTGCAACTGCCTTGACTGAATTTCATGTAGGTACTTTTTAGAGTACTTAAAAGAACAGAGAATTCAGACTTCATTCAATTATTGAACACATTGCATAACATTTTGTTTTGCTTGGTAAGAAATATTTGTTTAGGTGCAGAGTGTAGTAAGATATTGGCTTTAGAAGATAGGTTTTCATAATATACAACCTGGTAGCAAGAGGTGTGTGTAAGGACAATAATTGTATGGAATTGTTGTAGGTTAGTTGGCAGTATGACATTACTTGAATATCTAGTGTGATAGAGTGATTCAAACCTATTGTAGTAATTTATAAGGGGAATGAAATGTCCAGAATATCTATGGTGTATAGAGTTTGCAAAATAAAAACACTTTTTTATTGAATAAGCATTAAACCAGATTGTGATGTCTACTTAAGGCAATCGGCTAAGACAGAAAAGTATCTCACCCTTTCCTATAGCCAATTATATATGACCCATTATATACATCTTCTTAAGATAAACAACAATAATTAATCTTTAAGTAAGAGGACTTCATGACACCACTTGTCACACATAATTCATCCTAATGTTTCCTGGTAAATGGGGTGATCATCTGTCTTAGCTAATTGGCTTTATTGAGAGGAAAAACAAACATTTCTTATAACAGGAGAGAATTTTGCTACTTGGAGCAAGGTACTCACAGAGGTTTTGTTTCTACCCATCCACAGAAACAGGGACATACGGGTGCTATCCCCTTTGACATTTACAGAGAGCTTGCTCCCC